>NC_086373.1:22169239-22273375 GCF_036588685.1 Mytilus trossulus | reverse complement strand
ACCCTAACCCTAACCCTAACCCTAACCCTAACCCTAACCCTAACCCTAACCCTAACCCTAACCCTAACCCTAACCCTAACCCTAACCCTAACCCTAACCCTAACCCTAACCCTAACCCTAACCCTAACCCTAACCCTAACCCTAACCCTAACCCTAACCCTAACCCTAACCCTAACCCTAACCCTAACCCTAACCCTAACCCTAACCCTAACCCTAACCCTAACCCTAACCCTAACCCTAACCCTAACCCTAACCCTAACCCTAACCCTAACCCTAACCCTAACCCTAACCCTAACCCCTAACCCTAACCCTAACCCTAACCCTAACCCTAACCCTAACCCTAACCCTAACCCTAACCCTAACCCTAACCCTAACCCTAACCCTAACCCTAACCCTAACCCTAACCCTAACCCTAACCCTAACCCTAACCCTAACCCTAACCCTAACCCTAACCCTAACCCTAACCCTAACCCTAACCCTAACCCTAACCCTAACCCTAACCCTAACCCTAACCCTAACCCTAACCCTAACCCTAACCCTAACCCTAACCCTAACCCTAACCTAACCCTAACCCTAACCCTAACCCTAACCCTAACCCTAACCCTAACCCTAACCCTAACCCTAACCCTAACCCTAACCCTAACCCTAACCCTAACCCTAACCCTAACCCTAACCCTAACCCTAACCCTAACCCTAACCCTAACCCTAACCCTAACCCTAACCCTAACCCTAACCCTAACCCTAACCCTAACCCTAACCCTAACCCTAACCCTAACCCTACCCTAACCCTAACCCTAACCCTAACCCTAACCCCTAACCCTAACCCTAACCCTAACCCTAACCCTAACCCTAACCCTAACCCTAACCCTAACCCTAACCCTAACCCTAACCCTAACCCTAACCCTAACCCTAACCCTAACCCTAACCCTAACCCTAACCCTAACCCTAACCCTAACCCTAACCCTAACCCTAACCCTAACCCTAACCCTAACCCTAACCCTAACCCTAACCCTAACCCTAACCCTAACCCTAACCTAACCCTAACCCTAACCCTAACCCTAACCCTAACCCTAACCCTAACCCTAACCCTAACCCTAACCCTAACCCTAACCCTAACCCTACCCTAACCCTAACCCTAACCCTAACCCTAACCCTAACCCTAACCCTAACCCTAACCCTAACCCTAACCCTAACCCTAACCCTAACCCTAACCCTAACCCTAACCCTAACCCTAACCCTAACCCTAACCCTAACCCTAACCCTAACCCTAACCCTAACCCTAACCCTAACCCTAACCCTAACCCTAACCCTAACCCTAACCCTAACCCTAACCCTAACCCTAACCCTAACCCTAACCCTACCCTAACCCTAACCCTAACCCTAACCCTAACCCTAACCCTAACCCTAACCCTAACCCTAACCCTAACCCTAACCCTAACCCTAACCCTAACCCTAACCCTAACCCTAACCCTAACCCTAACCCTAACCCTAACCCTAACCCTAACCCTAACCCTAACCCTAACCCTAACCCTAACCCTAACCCTAACCCTAACCTAACCCTAACCCTAACCCTAACCCTAACCCTAACCCTAACCCTAACCCTAACCCTAACCCTAACCCTAACCCTAACCCTAACCCTAACCCTAACCCTAACCCTAACCCTAACCCTAACCCTAACCCTAACCCTAACCCTAACCCTAACCCTAACCCTAACCCTAACCCTAACCCTAACCCTAACCCTAACCCTAACCCTAACCCTAACCCTAACCCTAACCCTAACCCTAACCCTAACCCTAACCCTAACCCTAACCCTAACCCTAACCCTAACCCTAACCCTAACCCTAACCCTAACCCTAACCCTAACCCTAACCCTAACCCTAACCCTAACCCTAACCCTAACCCTAACCCTAACCCTAACCCTAACCCTAACCCTAACCCTAACCCTAACCCTAACCCTAACCCTAACCCTAACCCTAACCCTAACCCTAACCCTAACCCTAACCCTAACCCTAACCCTAACCCTAACCCTAACCCTAACCCTAACCCTAACCCTAACCCTAACCCTAACCCTAACCCTAACCCTAACCCTAACCCTAACCCTAACCCTAACCCTAACCCTAACCCTAACCCTAACCCTAACCCTAACCCTAACCCTAACCCTAACCCTAACCCTAACCCTAACCCTAACCCTAACCCTAACCCTAACCCTAACCCTAACCCTAACCCTAACCCTAACCCTAACCCTAACCCTAACCCTAACCCTAACCCTAACCCTAACCCTAACCCTAACCCTAACCCTAACCCTAACCCTAACCCTAACCCTAACCCTAACCCTAACCCTAACCCTAACCCTAACCCTAACCCTAACCCTAACCCTAACCCTAACCCTAACCCTAACCCTAACCCTAACCCTAACCCTAACCCTAACCCTAACCCTAACCCTAACCCTAACCCTAACCCTAACCCTAACCCTAACCCTAACCCTAACCCTAACCCTAACCCTAACCCTAACCCTAACCCTAACCCTAACCCTAACCCTAACCCTAACCCTAACCCTAACCCTAACCCTAACCCTAACCCTAACCCTAACCCTAACCCTAACCCTAACCCTAACCCTAACCCTAACCCTAACCCTAACCCTAACCCTAACCCTAACCCTAACCCTAACCCTAACCCTAACCCTAACCCTAACCCTAACCCTAACCCTAACCCTAACCCTAACCCTAACCCTAACCCTAACCCTAACCCTAACCCTAACCCTAACCCTAACCCTAACCCTAACCCTAACCCTAACCCTAACCCTAACCCTAACCCTAACCCTAACCCTAACCCTAACCCTAACCCTAACCCTAACCCTAACCCTAACCCTAACCCTAACCCTAACCCTAACCCTAACCCTAACCCTAACCCTAACCCTAACCCTAACCCTAACCCTAACCCTAACCCTAACCCTAACCCTAACCCTAACCCTAACCCTAACCCTAACCCTAACCCTAACCCTAACCCTAACCCTAACCCTAACCCTAACCCTAACCCTAACCCTAACCCTAACCCTAACCCTAACCCTAACCCTAACCCTAACCCTAACCCTAACCCTAACCCTAACCCTAACCCTAACCCTAACCCTAACCCTAACCCTAACCCTAACCCTAACCCTAACCCTAACCCTAACCCTAACCCTAACCCTAACCCTAACCCTAACCCTAACCCTAACCCTAACCCTAACCCTAACCCTAACCCTAACCCTAACCCTAACCCTAACCCTAACCCTAACCCTAACCCTAACCCTAACCCTAACCCTAACCCTAACCCTAACCCTAACCCTAACCCTAACCCTAACCCTAACCCTAACCCTAACCCTAACCCTAACCCTAACCCTAACCCTAACCCTAACCCTAACCCTAACCCTAACCCTAACCCTAACCCTAACCCTAACCCTAACCCTAACCCTAACCCTAACCCTAACCCTAACCCTAACCCTAACCCTAACCCTAACCCTAACCCTAACCCTAACCCTAACCCTAACCCTAACCCTAACCCTAACCCTAACCCTAACCCTAACCCTAACCCTAACCCTAACCCTAACCCTAACCCTAACCCTAACCCTAACCCTAACCCTAACCCTAACCCTAACCCTAACCCTAACCCTAACCCTAACCCTAACCCTAACCCTAACCCTAACCCTAACCCTAACCCTAACCCTAACCCTAACCCTAACCCTAACCCTAACCCTAACCCTAACCCTAACCCTAACCCTAACCCTAACCCTAACCCTAACCCTAACCCTAACCCTAACCCTAACCCTAACCCTAACCCTAACCCTAACCCTAACCCTAACCCTAACCCTAACCCTAACCCTAACCCTAACCCTAACCCTAACCCTAACCCTAACCCTAACCCTAACCCTAACCCTAACCCTAACCCTAACCCTAACCCTAACCCTAACCCTAACCCTAACCCTAACCCTAACCCTAACCCTAACCCTAACCCTAACCCTAACCCTAACCCTAACCCTAACCCTAACCCTAACCCTAACCCTAACCCTAACCCTAACCCTAACCCTAACCCTAACCCTAACCCTAACCCTAACCCTAACCCTAACCCTAACCCTAACCCTAACCCTAACCCTAACCCTAACCCTAACCCTAACCCTAACCCTAACCCTAACCCTAACCCTAACCCTAACCCTAACCCTAACCCTAACCCTAACCCTAACCCTAACCCTAACCCTAACCCTAACCCTAACCCTAACCCTAACCCTAACCCTAACCCTAACCCTAACCCTAACCCTAACCCTAACCCTAACCCTAACCCTAACCCTAACCCTAACCCTAACCCTAACCCTAACCCTAACCCTAACCCTAACCCTAACCCTAACCCTAACCCTAACCCTAACCCTAACCCTAACCCTAACCCTAACCCTAACCCTAACCCTAACCCTAACCCTAACCCTAACCCTAACCCTAACCCTAACCCTAACCCTAACCCTAACCCTAACCCTAACCCTAACCCTAACCCTAACCCTAACCCTAACCCTAACCCTAACCCTAACCCTAACCCTAACCCTAACCCTAACCCTAACCCTAACCCTAACCCTAACCCTAACCCTAACCCTAACCCTAACCCTAACCCTAACCCTAACCCTAACCCTAACCCTAACCCTAACCCTAACCCTAACCCTAACCCTAACCCTAACCCTAACCCTAACCCTAACCCTAACCCTAACCCTAACCCTAACCCTAACCCTAACCCTAACCCTAACCCTAACCCTAACCCTAACCCTAACCCTAACCCTAACCCTAACCCTAACCCTAACCCTAACCCTAACCCTAACCCTAACCCTAACCCTAACCCTAACCCTAACCCTAACCCTAACCCTAACCCTAACCCTAACCCTAACCCTAACCCTAACCCTAACCCTAACCCTAACCCTAACCCTAACCCTAACCCTAACCCTAACCCTAACCCTAACCCTAACCCTAACCCTAACCCTAACCCTAACCCTAACCCTAACCCTAACCCTAACCCTAACCCTAACCCTAACCCTAACCCTAACCCTAACCCTAACCCTAACCCTAACCCTAACCCTAACCCTAACCCTAACCCTAACCCTAACCCTAACCCTAACCCTAACCCTAACCCTAACCCTAACCCTAACCCTAACCCTAACCCTAACCCTAACCCTAACCCTAACCCTAACCCTAACCCTAACCCTAACCCTAACCCTAACCCTAACCCTAACCCTAACCCTAACCCTAACCCTAACCCTAACCCTAACCCTAACCCTAACCCTAACCCTAACCCTAACCCTAACCCTAACCCTAACCCTAACCCTAACCCTAACCCTAACCCTAACCCTAACCCTAACCCTAACCCTAACCCTAACCCTAACCCTAACCCTAACCCTAACCCTAACCCTAACCCTAACCCTAACCCTAACCCTAACCCTAACCCTAACCCTAACCCTAACCCTAACCCTAACCCTAACCCTAACCCTAACCCTAACCCTAACCCTAACCCTAACCCTAACCCTAACCCTAACCCTAACCCTAACCCTAACCCTAACCCTAACCCTAACCCTAACCCTAACCCTAACCCTAACCCTAACCCTAACCCTAACCCTAACCCTAACCCTAACCCTAACCCTAACCCTAACCCTAACCCTAACCCTAACCCTAACCCTAACCCTAACCCTAACCCTAACCCTAACCCTAACCCTAACCCTAACCCTAACCCTAACCCTAACCCTAACCCTAACCCTAACCCTAACCCTAACCCTAACCCTAACCCTAACCCTAACCCTAACCCTAACCCTAACCCTAACCCTAACCCTAACCCTAACCCTAACCCTAACCCTAACCCTAACCCTAACCCTAACCCTAACCCTAACCCTAACCCTAACCCTAACCCTAACCCTAACCCTAACCCTAACCCTAACCCTAACCCTAACCCTAACCCTAACCCTAACCCTAACCCTAACCCTAACCCTAACCCTAACCCTAACCCTAACCCTAACCCTAACCCTAACCCTAACCCTAACCCTAACCCTAACCCTAACCCTAACCCTAACCCTAACCCTAACCCTAACCCTAACCCTAACCCTAACCCTAACCCTAACCCTAACCCTAACCCTAACCCTAACCCTAACCCTAACCCTAACCCTAACCCTAACCCTAACCCTAACCCTAACCCTAACCCTAACCCTAACCCTAACCCTAACCCTAACCCTAACCCTAACCCTAACCCTAACCCTAACCCTAACCCTAACCCTAACCCTAACCCTAACCCTAACCCTAACCCTAACCCTAACCCTAACCCTAACCCTAACCCTAACCCTAACCCTAACCCTAACCCTAACCCTAACCCTAACCCTAACCCTAACCCTAACCCTAACCCTAACCCTAACCCTAACCCTAACCCTAACCCTAACCCTAACCCTAACCCTAACCCTAACCCTAACCCTAACCCTAACCCTAACCCTAACCCTAACCCTAACCCTAACCCTAACCCTAACCCTAACCCTAACCCTAACCCTAACCCTAACCCTAACCCTAACCCTAACCCTAACCCTAACCCTAACCCTAACCCTAACCCTAACCCTAACCCTAACCCTAACCCTAACCCTAACCCTAACCCTAACCCTAACCCTAACCCTAACCCTAACCCTAACCCTAACCCTAACCCTAACCCTAACCCTAACCCTAACCCTAACCCTAACCCTAACCCTAACCCTAACCCTAACCCTAACCCTAACCCTAACCCTAACCCTAACCCTAACCCTAACCCTAACCCTAACCCTAACCCTAACCCTAACCCTAACCCTAACCCTAACCCTAACCCTAACCCTAACCCTAACCCTAACCCTAACCCTAACCCTAACCCTAACCCTAACCCTAACCCTAACCCTAACCCTAACCCTAACCCTAACCCTAACCCTAACCCTAACCCTAACCCTAACCCTAACCCTAACCCTAACCCTAACCCTAACCCTAACCCTAACCCTAACCCTAACCCTAACCCTAACCCTAACCCTAACCCTAACCCTAACCCTAACCCTAACCCTAACCCTAACCCTAACCCTAACCCTAACCCTAACCCTAACCCTAACCCTAACCCTAACCCTAACCCTAACCCTAACCCTAACCCTAACCCTAACCCTAACCCTAACCCTAACCCTAACCCTAACCCTAACCCTAACCCTAACCCTAACCCTAACCCTAACCCTAACCCTAACCCTAACCCTAACCCTAACCCTAACCCTAACCCTAACCCTAACCCTAACCCTAACCCTAACCCTAACCCTAACCCTAACCCTAACCCTAACCCTAACCCTAACCCTAACCCTAACCCTAACCCTAACCCTAACCCTAACCCTAACCCTAACCCTAACCCTAACCCTAACCCTAACCCTAACCCTAACCCTAACCCTAACCCTAACCCTAACCCTAACCCTAACCCTAACCCTAACCCTAACCCTAACCCTAACCCTAACCCTAACCCTAACCCTAACCCTAACCCTAACCCTAACCCTAACCCTAACCCTAACCCTAACCCTAACCCTAACCCTAACCCTAACCCTAACCCTAACCCTAACCCTAACCCTAACCCTAACCCTAACCCTAACCCTAACCCTAACCCTAACCCTAACCCTAACCCTAACCCTAACCCTAACCCTAACCCTAACCCTAACCCTAACCCTAACCCTAACCCTAACCCTAACCCTAACCCTAACCCTAACCCTAACCCTAACCCTAACCCTAACCCTAACCCTAACCCTAACCCTAACCCTAACCCTAACCCTAACCCTAACCCTAACCCTAACCCTAACCCTAACCCTAACCCTAACCCTAACCCTAACCCTAACCCTAACCCTAACCCTAACCCTAACCCTAACCCTAACCCTAACCCTAACCCTAACCCTAACCCTAACCCTAACCCTAACCCTAACCCTAACCCTAACCCTAACCCTAACCCTAACCCTAACCCTAACCCTAACCCTAACCCTAACCCTAACCCTAACCCTAACCCTAACCCTAACCCTAACCCTAACCCTAACCCTAACCCTAACCCTAACCCTAACCCTAACCCTAACCCTAACCCTAACCCTAACCCTAACCCTAACCCTAACCCTAACCCTAACCCTAACCCTAACCCTAACCCTAACCCTAACCCTAACCCTAACCCTAACCCTAACCCTAACCCTAACCCTAACCCTAACCCTAACCCTAACCCTAACCCTAACCCTAACCCTAACCCTAACCCTAACCCTAACCCTAACCCTAACCCTAACCCTAACCCTAACCCTAACCCTAACCCTAACCCTAACCCTAACCCTAACCCTAACCCTAACCCTAACCCTAACCCTAACCCTAACCCTAACCCTAACCCTAACCCTAACCCTAACCCTAACCCTAACCCTAACCCTAACCCTAACCCTAACCCTAACCCTAACCCTAACCCTAACCCTAACCCTAACCCTAACCCTAACCCTAACCCTAACCCTAACCCTAACCCTAACCCTAACCCTAACCCTAACCCTAACCCTAACCCTAACCCTAACCCTAACCCTAACCCTAACCCTAACCCTAACCCTAACCCTAACCCTAACCCTAACCCTAACCCTAACCCTAACCCTAACCCTAACCCTAACCCTAACCCTAACCCTAACCCTAACCCTAACCCTAACCCTAACCCTAACCCTAACCCTAACCCTAACCCTAACCCTAACCCTAACCCTAACCCTAACCCTAACCCTAACCCTAACCCTAACCCTAACCCTAACCCTAACCCTAACCCTAACCCTAACCCTAACCCTAACCCTAACCCTAACCCTAACCCTAACCCTAACCCTAACCCTAACCCTAACCCTAACCCTAACCCTAACCCTAACCCTAACCCTAACCCTAACCCTAACCCTAACCCTAACCCTAACCCTAACCCTAACCCTAACCCTAACCCTAACCCTAACCCTAACCCTAACCCTAACCCTAACCCTAACCCTAACCCTAACCCTAACCCTAACCCTAACCCTAACCCTAACCCTAACCCTAACCCTAACCCTAACCCTAACCCTAACCCTAACCCTAACCCTAACCCTAACCCTAACCCTAACCCTAACCCTAACCCTAACCCTAACCCTAACCCTAACCCTAACCCTAACCCTAACCCTAACCCTAACCCTAACCCTAACCCTAACCCTAACCCTAACCCTAACCCTAACCCTAACCCTAACCCTAACCCTAACCCTAACCCTAACCCTAACCTAACCCTAACCCTAACCCTAACCCTAACCTAACCTAACCCTAACCCTAACCTAACCCTAACCCTAACCCTAACCCTAACCCTAACCCTAACCCTAACCCTAACCCTAACCCTAACCCTAACCCTAACCCTAACCCTAACCCTAACCCTAACCCTAACCCTAACCCTAACCCTAACCCTAACCCTAACCCTAACCCTAACCCTAACCCTAACCCTAACCCTAACCCTAACCCTAACCCTAACCCTAACCCTAACCCTAACCCTAACCCTAACCCTAACCCTAACCCTAACCCTAACCCTAACCCTAACCCTAACCCTAACCCTAACCCTAACCCTAACCCTAACCCTAACCCTAACCCTAACCCTAACCCTAACCCTAACCCTAACCCTAACCCTAACCCTAACCCTAACCCTAACCCTAACCCTAACCCTAACCCTAACCCTAACCCTAACCCTAACCCTAACCCTAACCCTAACCCTAACCCTAACCCTAACCCTAACCCTAACCCTAACCCTAACCCGAATGGGTACATATGTATTACAATTGATGCAAGAGTAACAGTGTGATACACTGCAAACTGCCGTGATTTGTCTTGGTAAATACATACCCACAAATGAGTTGCCTCTGCAATCAGGTCCTGTATCTCTTGTACCTACAAAAAACAATTTCAATCTTTGTTGTCAGATCATCAATGGTTGGTCATAGCTAAAATGAATAAAGTTTTAACTTAACATCATCTAACAGAAAATAATCTACTCGCGGTATCTAACTCTTGATAAGGACACAATTATGGCTGCAATATCACTGGATACATGTTAAGGGAATTAGGAATAAAATATTGTCAAGTTCTCCACAAATAACCCACCGTGGTAGTTCTACCACTTGTCATTTTTTTTTATCATGTTTAATTTTACGTTGGTGTTATACATTTTGCATATGCTATCGTGCCCGATGTCCAATCATTCCCAAAAAAAGCCTTACATCAATTTGATATTAATTAGTATATTAATTTTCACTGTTTATGATAAACGTTATAAAAGTCATACAAATCTGTTCTGGAAATTCTTTTAAAATCTTTTATAATTTTGGGAACTTGTTTTTCGAAATTCAAATGTGACGTCAATTTAAGCGTAACACTGGTTATGGCTAACAAGGCTGTGTTAATTTTTTTATTTATCCGTTTTTGTTCTGTAGCTAGCCACCGTTTCAATTTTATCATGTATATCTATTATACATTTACTGTTTGCAAAATAGATATAGGAAGATGTGGTGTGAGTGCCAATGAGACAACTCTCCATCCAAATAACAATTAAAAAATTAAACCATTATAGGTTAAAGTACGGCCTTCAACACGGAGCCTTGGCTTACACCGAACAACAAGCTATAAAGGGCCCCAAAATTACTAGTGTAAAACCATTCAAACAGGAAAACCAACGGTCTGATATGTTTTATTCTAAATTCTAAATAATACTGAAGGATGTTCTGGTTCTCTGTTCTTTTCAGCTTTGTACTTGTTTTGGCTTTTATCCGTTTTTCATCTGGACGTCGCTGGTTAATCTTGTGTGGACGTGGCGGGCGTCTGGCGTTTCAAATTTTGAACCAGGTACCTTTTGATGGCTATTAATCGTTTGTTTGTCTGTCCTTTGCTTTCTCCTATTTATTCATTTTGTACACACTTTCGACTTGATATTTAAATCGTTTTGATAGTTATTTATAGAAGTACTGAAAAATTACCAAATAAGTTTAGTAGGAAAAAAGGAAAACAACTTTTATTACCGGCGCCATTAGGAACAGTTGTTCTAAAGCAATTTTTTTCAAGGAAGTCATTAAATTAACAAAATGCACAATAAGTAGATAGATTTTTTACTATCTAAACACAACAAGTTGAAGTAGGTTAGATCTAAACCTTTATTACAAGTAACAACTAAATATCTCAAAACCCCAAACCAAGTATAAAATTAAAAGCTATCATGGAAAGTTAGAACACATTTACGAACCAGGTGTTCCCCAGGTCGCAGCTTTATACGACAGCAGAGGTCGAACTCTGCACAGTTGGGGCAAGTATTGACATAACATTCAAGCTTGATACAGCTCTGAATTTGGATTGTGTTCGAATTTTGACATAATATAGGTAACTGACACAAAAAAGATATCAAGATCTTACAAATATAATGCGCAATATTGTGCAACAAAAGATTACTTCTTAACACTTTTCAAAAATTTGGAATTTCAGAAATTTGGAGAGAAAAAAATTGGAAACTACTACTATACCCTTTTTTTTTTAATTTATTCAAATCCTGATATTTCTTTATATATAATTTACAAGTAGTGTAAGGAAGGTTAATCCTAAAATACCAAACATTGTATGTTAAATGTGTTTGAATTACCATCCTTTCACTGCTTTGTAATTGTCTTACAATAATTGTCCATTGACCAGCAAACCTAGTATTCCCTTTTTTTGCCCGTAAATCTAAAACATTCTGACCCATAACACCCAAAAGCCAAAAATAACTATCCCTTCAAGATATGGAAGCTTGTGGCATGATTTAAGAGAGATTCATACACTCGTATGTGTGAGGTCACTTGACCGCAATTTATCTATGATTAAATAATAAAAGAACCTAAAAAGTCATTCCGGATGAACGATCAAATTCCGTAAAACAATTATTGTGTGTAGATATTTTTTATATGAATATATCTGAAGATAATTTAAGTTATGTAGAAAAGACTATTGTAACAAATATAATAATAGTTTAATGTGTGAATTAAAACAATGTAATTTATTAGTTAATTTTACTGAATATTATCCCTGGGTATTCAGTTGTAATCTAACAGGGAAACTTGATGAAATGCTGTACACCAAGTTTAATTGTTAAACAGCAATATGTGCAATAAAGAATCAATTAGAGTAAAAAAAAAAAAAGAGATTCATACACTTATACACTAGTTATTGTTTAAAATATCATAATCACCTAGTGTGCAAATAAGTCTTGCCGAAGATACTTTTTATAGACGTTGATATAGAGGGGGTAGGCATGATGGACTGTTTATACATAAGTTTGGACCTTCGATGAAGACTAACTAAGGGTTAACCCATCTGGGCCTTTTCAGCTTTTCTGGACCTTAGAAATTCACCTATCAGTTTCATATTCCCGTGCTTGTATTTCTTATCAGGATTTTCTTGATGTAGGTGATCCGGAAGGGACAGCCGATCCTGCTTCACATGTGGCACACGGCGTGTTGCAGATGTTATAACATATCCGGTAAATAGTCTCATTCGGGTATTCAAATTAAAGATAAGGAAAGGGTTTGTAGTCACGACGAAGGGAACATATTTGACATCATTTGTGAAACGGTTATTCAATAACGGTCAACCAACTCATGATGGCGTCCGTAAAATTTATGGAGGAATGATTTCAACTTCACAATTTGGAAAAAATCAAATCACAAAATAACTGAACTCAGAGGTTAATCAAATCGAAAAGCCCCTTATCATATGGAGAAATCAAAGGACAAATAAGTAAAAAAAGAATGGACACCAACTGTCATATTCCTGACTTGGTACAGGCATTTTCAATTGTAGAAAATGGTGGATTAAACCTGATTTTATAGCGCTAAACCTTTCACTTTATACGACAGTCTTATCAATATCCGTTCCTTTTAAAATGATTCGTAAACTAAACATCCGTAATAAAAAAAAAAATCGAAATACAGGTACAGCAATTATCATCGTGTTTCAATTTTAAAAGAGCTTCCTTGTGAGCAGCAACACTCTATCAAGAAACTCATAATAGGAAATGCAGTCACGGGAATATCGTGTTGAGCTACAAACCAATCACTTCACCAAGAAACCCTTCAAACTTCATATTTGTGAGAAGTTCGTGAAAAAAAATTAATACCAATGTCCATTCGGTTACCATCCTAGACTTACCCTTTTCAATATATAGCAAGGCCTTCAAATCATTGGTTTTAACATCTTTGGGTTTTTTAGTTTGGTAAGGGTCATGGTTTGGTTTAGGGTTAGTGTTAGGGTTAGGGTCAGGACTTGTTTTAGGGTAAGTGTTAAGGTAAGAGTCGGGCTTTAGGTTACGGTTAAGATCAGCGGTAAAGTCAGTCTCATGGTTAGGGCTAGAGTCAGGGTTAGGATAAGCGTTAGAGTTAGAGTTAGGGTCAGAGATTGGGACAGGGGTAGTGGACTTTGGCGAGAGTTAGTGAGTTACCTTTTTTAACTTCTGAGCATGGCTGCCCTTTTTCGTTACTACAAATGCCTCAATCTTTCTAAAACGATTTTTAAGTACAGAGTATAAAAAGTGCCTTTGTCCTCCATCTTGGAAAACAGGTGTAAAATGGATTTTGATAAGGATATTATATAAATGTTGAATGTTCAAAAAGGATGAAAAGAGATCTAGAGAATGACAATTTTGGAACTTTTGGTCCTCAGTGCTTTTCACATATGTACCTGTGTTTGCTTTCAAATGTCGCTGGTTAGCTTTGTGTGGACGTGGCACACGTCTGGCGTATTACATTTTCAACCAGGTACCTATCGTTGACTATCCATTGTGTGTTTCTCTGTCCTATCTTTTCTCCTATTTATTTGTTATGTAGTCCTGTCATGTAATGTTGTTATTTTAATGTTGTACTTCTCATTGCCATTAAAGTGAGACTTTTGGCATGCCGCAAAACCAGGTTCAACCCACCACTTTTTTCTCAAAATGCCCTGTACAAAATTATGGGATTTGCCATTGTCATATTATAGCTAGTTTCTGTGTGTGTTACATTCTAATGTTATATTTCTATTGTGGTAGTGTATTATACCAAAAATGTCCTTAGTTTGAACACCATATTAAACTTTATCACTATGCAATGTAAACTTCCTTGCTTTACGTCGTAATTCGTTATTTGAAGTTTTCAGTTTCCTTTATCTGTTGAAAGTTCTTAGTTTGTTATTTTCGTCACAATGTGTAGATTTTGAAGTTTTCCAGCAAGATTTAAACGGCAATAAAGCATGTGTGTGTTTTGCCTGTTAAATCTGATTTATTCATATGTCTTGGACCATTTTCAAAATCATGACTGACAATTTAAGTCCTCATAATGGAAACTTTCAGTGAGGAAAAAATACTTAACTGTTTAGTACTGCAAACGACTGAAATTTTATGAAAACGTGAAAACAATACAACCAAACAGGGTATCGACATGCATCACTGCACAAGTTGTTCTAAAGCAATACGTAAAAAATGTCTTTTCAAAGAAGCCAATTAAACATTTACATATAATTTCCTTTCATATCCTACAACTCAAAATCACCAACTCTCAAGCAAAATATAAAATCTTTCTTTTCAAGGGATAAAACCATTTACGAAATTTTCTCTTTTGCCGTTACATGAGCCTTTTAAGAAAAAAAAAGGACATGGATGAAGTCAAATATTTTGACCCGATAAAAAAGGAATGAAAGATACCGAAAGGACAGTCAAATTCATAAATCGAAAATAAACTGACAACGTCAAGGCGGAAAATGAAAAATAACAAACAGACAAACAACAGTACACATAACAAAACAAAGAAAACTAAACAATAAGAAACATGAACCAAACCAAAAAAAAAGGTGGGATATCAAGTGCTCTGGAAGGGTGAGCCGATCCTGCTTCACATTGGCACCCAGCGTGTTGCTTATGTTAGAACAAATCCAGTACATTGTCTAATTCGGTAAATCCAATTAAAAAAGGGGAGGAGTTGAACTCACGACGTAAGAAATATATCCGAAATTATTCGTCAAACAGTTCTTCCATAACGGTCAACCAACTCATAATGGCGTTTTTAAAATGTACGGAGGGATGAATTCAAGTTTTTTGTTTAATTTGAAAAAAAAAAAATCACAAAAATACTGAACTCAGAGGAAAATCAAATCGGAAAGTCCTTAGTCATTTGACAAAATCAAATGGCAAATAAATTAATAAACGAATGGACAACAACTGTCATATTTCTGACTTTGGACAGGCATTTTCAAATGTAAAAAATGGTGGAATAAACCTGGTTTTATAGCACTAAACTTCTCACTTGATACGACAGTCTCATCAAACTCCGTTTTATTTCAGATGATGTGTGAACCAAACAGACATACTAAACAAAATAGTCAACATACGAATACAACAGTCATCAGCGTTTTACAATTTTAAAAGAACTTTTGGTTTAATAGCTCCCTTGTGAGCAGCAACCTTATATCAAGAAAAGCATGATAGGAAATGGCATCACTGGAATATCGTTTCAATTGTGAGATATATACCCCGTATTCAGGTGCTGTTGGAATGTGGCTACTTAGAAATGTGTTAAAGGACGCTTCGGGTGCGGGAATTTCTCGCTACATTGAAGACCTGTTGGTGACCTTCTGTTATTGTTTTTTCTATGGTCGGGTTGTTGTCTCTTTGACACATTCCACATTTCCATTCTTTATTTTATCTTAAAAAGGATATTGCGTTACAAACAAAGAAACAAATATACCAATTACTATGTTTAATTTGAAACCACAGATATCTTTTTTTTTTAATATATGAATGCACATAACACTACATTGTTAACAAAACTTAACAAAAAATCAAAAAGATACGAAAAATGATCACATTTTAACCATAAAATAAAATGCCAATAAACCAAAAACCAAACATGGTAAACACACAAAAAGTATAGGTAAGGTAAAATATTTTGACACCGTAAGTTTTTTGTCAAGGAGTATATACTTTATATGGTATGTTGGATGATTAAAATATCGAGACAAAGATTAACAAAACATGTCCGGCTGATAAAATAAAATACAGTATGTACAAAATATCATAAGAGTACTAACCTTCACGACAAACAGATTGACAATTCAATAACAATATATTCAACATTTGAAGTAACATGATACAGCAGTATGTAATAATGTAGTCGGAAAAAAATCGTGTGGAAAACATTGGTTGTCCAGAAACTGCACACACAATTTCAGGTTTGTGAGAAGTTCGTGAAAAAAACTTAATACGAATGTCCATTCGGTTACCATCCTAGAGTCAACAAGTCAACAAACGAAACAGGTATCCTTTTTATCAAGGTGATGTCCTTCACAGTAGGTTACTGTTCTCTCCAACTGTGTAACAAATCTATTCGTCACCTGTAATGTTCTAAACTTCATTCTATTTCTCTTTTCAGATCTTCCATACCCACGCACTAGTACAACTCGGTTCAAGCTAAAACGTTCAATTCTTGGCAATTTAATGGATCCATGAATTTCTCTTTCTCTCATTTCAAGGGCAACGTTCAATTTGTCTATTTGTTTTTCCTCCATGATCATCTAGTAAGGATGCATACGATATGTTTCGTCGGTCAATATAATATCAAGCGTGAACTGAAAATCACTAGGAAATTTCCATCCAGAGACAATGGAATATTCTTCAAAACCACAATAATAGTGATGATGCAATTCAATTGTCGTTAACAAATAACACGTATTTAGTAATGACGCAATATCTTCGGACCTTTTAATTGTAAATTTGTACTCTTTATAAACAGTACATATGTCAAAATAAATATTTAGATACAAATGTATTAGCTGTTTAGTTATACCAATGTGCAATAGCATTTGAAACTCTTAATATCAAAAAGAACTTAGGAATTTTGCTCTCAACATATACTTATTTTTTTTATATTTTTTGGTAATTAAATTGTGTATCTTCAATCTGATTGACTGGCATCAGAAAGTTACTAAGATAAGATTAAATAAGATTCGGTACATATAGCCAGTTATTTAGCAAGTCATCAATAATTCGATTGTTATTCTTATTACTAGCAAGAATCTTGTCATCTTAATTGGATATAGGAAGATGTGGTGTGAGTGCAAATGAGACAACTCTCTATCCAAATAACAATTTAAAAAGTAAACCATTCTAGGTTAAAGTACGGCCTTCAACACGGAGCCTTGGCACACACCGAACAACAAGCTATAAAGGGCCCCAAAATTAATAGTGTAAAACCATTCAAACGGGAAAACCAACGGTCTAATCTATATAATCTTTTTAATATAATATCATTATAGTCTGTTAGGCTAAATTTTGAGCGGGAATCATTATTGTTTTAACTATAGTTGCAAAATTCAAATTCAAAACACGCTGTATGCATAGTTTCAGAGTTGAAGTTAATGTCGGTGTTAAGCTTGACTCTCATACATGGGTTTATTCAGTGAGGTCCGAAAGTACTGCTGTACATTTTAGTAATACCAATAATGCCACGTCCTCTAGATCGTCTTTTTTTGATTTTCTGAACATTTAACTGCAATAAACTATATATATTCCAACCCTGAAGCTACAACAACAGTGAAGTGTTAAATGTTGGTTTTTAGTTAGTGTAAGGACCAGTGTTTTGGATATGGTAGGGGACTTTTGCGAGGGTAAGTGAGTTGCATTTTGTCACTTTTGGGCATGCGGACCATTTCGTTGACTTCTTTCAGCGTGAAATTTCCAAAAACGTTTCCTTTTTTTCGGTATGACAAGTCCCTTACACTGCATGTTTTAACAGGTGTAGTCAAATAGAGATAATTTCTTGAAATGAAAAGTTCCAAAAAAGCTGAATAGCGATCTAAATAATGGATATTAATTGGTTTCAATGAAGTGTAAGGCCGCACTTTACGACTTCTCTCAAGAAGCGTTTGTGTCAGAGTAAAGCCTAATAATGACTTTGAAAAGACTTTAGCAAAACCAATACATTAACCCAAAACTTCGAAACTATAATAGAAAAAGACTTCTAGTCTTCACTATAAGCTTCATCGTTGAAAAATAGTGTACCTAATGAGACCGTTTTTGTAATGTCAAGCCAATCGAAGGATAGGATCCTGTAAGGTTTTTGATAAGATCGACTGTGAAAAGTTTAAACCCATCACTTCACCAAGAAACCCTCCAAAATTCAGGTTTGTGAGAAGTTCGTGAAAAAAACTTAATACGAATGTCAATTCGGTTATCATCCTAGACTAACGCTTTCAAATATATAGCAAGGCCTCCAAATGATCAGTTTTAACATCTTTGTTTTTTTTTGTTCTGGTCAGGGTTTTCAATAGGGTCGGGGTTTTATTTAGGTTAGTGTTAGAGTATGGGTTAGAGTTCGGTTTTGGGTAAGTGTTTAGGCTTGAGTGAGGGTTTGGGTTATGGTTAAGATCAGGCGTAGGGTTTGGTCATGGGTTAGAGCTAGAGTCAGGGTTAGAATAAGCGTTAGAGTTAGAGTTTGGGTCAAGGTTTGGGGCAGGGGTAGTGCACTTTGGCGAGATTTATTTAGATGCCTTTTTTAACTTCTGAGCATGTCTTCTCTTCTTCGTTTCTACAAATGCGTGAAATTTTCTACAAAAATTTCAAAGTACAGAGTATAAAAAGTGCCTTTGTCTTTAATCTTGAAACATGTGTAAACAAGATTTGAATAAAAATATTATATAAATGTTGACTGTTCCGAAAGGATGAAAAGGCGATCTAGAGAATGACAATTTTGGAACTTTTGGTCCTCAGTGCTTTTCAGCTATGTACTTGTTGTGGTTTTCATTTTTTTTTCATTTGGACGCCACTTGTTAGTTTTCTGTGGACGTGGCGCACGTCTGGTGTATTAAATTTTTAACCAAATACATTTTGTTTTCTATTGATCGTTTGTTTCTCTGTCCTTTATTTTCTCCTATTTATTTGTATTGTAGTCCTGTCATGTAATGGTAATGGTATTTTTGGCAGGCCACAAAACCAGGTTCAACCAACCACTTCTATCTCAAAATGCCTTGTACCAAGTCATGCAATTGGCCACTGTTATATCACAGTTAGTGTATGTGTGTTTTACATTGTAATGTTATGTTTCTGTTGTGGCAGTATAGTAAATTAAAAATGTCCTTAGTTTGAACACCATATTCAACTTTGTCACTATGCAATGTGAACTTCCTTGTTTTAAATCGTAATTCGTTATTTAAAGTTTTCAATTTCCTTAATTTGTTGACAGTTCTCAGTTTGTAATTTTCTTCACAATGTGTAGATTTTGAAGTTTTCGTCAGCAAGATTTAAACGGCAATAAAGCGTGTGTCTATTTTGACTGTTAATTGCATTCATTGATATGTCTTGGAATATTTTTAGAATAATGACTGACAATTTTAGTACTAATCAAGGACTGAACTTTCAGTGCGGAAAAATTACTAAAATGTTTAGTACTGAAAAATGGCTGAAATTTTGAGAACACGTGTAAACAATATACAAAATCAGGGTATCAACATGCATTACTGAATAAGCTGTTATAAAGCAATACGTCAATAATGTCATTTCAAGAAGCCAATACAATATTGACAAATAATTTCCACTTTTTTCCTCCACTCAAAATCATCAAACCTCAAACCAGATACAAAACTTTCTTTTTAAAGGGAACAAAGAAAACCATTACGTTAAACTTTCTTTGGATATACAATGGTTACATTATCAAATATAGACTAACAGGAAGTTGGTGCATATCGGATCTAATAAAAACTATGTAAATATGTAAAATCTTCAAATCTAAAAAATCGATTTTCGTGGGGTATTTTTTAAAGACTTTTTAAAAAATAAAGGGGTATGCATGAGATTGTTGAAAATTACTTTGTGTGTCAACAGGCAAAAGTGGGTTAACAACCGGGTTCTTTTAAACATATGTCTTAACTAAAGTATGAAAAAAAATGCGAAAATAAGTCTTGCCGTGGGTAAAATTTATAGACTTTGTTAGATATGGGTAAGGCATGATGGACTGTTCAGATAAAAGTTTCAACCATGATTAAGACTAACCATGATCTAACCCTTCTGGGCCTTTATTTACTTTTTGGACCTTATACCTTCACTTATCATTTACAGCCAGTGTACATTAACGTTTTGATATGTATTGAATCTGTCATTGCTATTCATTTTTAGGAGACATGAAAATAATACAAAAACATAGTCTTGACCTGCGCCATTGTATACAGTTGTTCTTACGAAATTTGTTTTCAAAGAAATCAATAAATGAACAAAATAATTTCCTTTCATGCACAATAAATATCTTAAAACAGCAAGTAAGGTGCAGTCGGTCAGATATAAAACTTGCATAACAACTCAAAATTACAAAACCCTAAACCAAGCATAAAACTAAAATCCGTCATGGGAAGTAAGATAACATTGAGAATAGTAATGTGGAATATGTCAAAGAGACAACAACCCGACTATAGAAAAAACAACAGTAGAAGGTCACTAACAGGTCTTTAATGCAGCGAAAAACTCCCGCACCCGGATGCGTCCTTCAGTTGGCCCATAAACAAATATATACTTGTTCAGTGATAATGCACGCCATACTTATTTCCAAATTGTACACAAGAAACTTAAATTAATATAATACAAGACTAACAAAGGCCAAAGGCTGCTGACTTGGGACAGGCGCAGCAGTCGCTCCGAAGGGCAAATCTTTATGTCCTGAACCGTTGGGGCAAGTATGGACACACCATTCGAGCGAAATACAGCTTTGAATTGGGATTGTGATCAAATTTTTGACAAAATATGGGTTAATGACAATAAACAAATGTCAAAATTTTACAAATCTATAGTGCAATATTATGCAATTAAAGAGTTTTTTTCTTCAAACTTTTCTAAAATTTGGAATTTGAAAATTTGGAGAAAGAAAATTGGAAACTGCTACAACATCATAATTTTTTTAAATGTGCTCCAAAAATCTGACCATTCTCTATATGTAATTTACAAATAGTGTTGGGGAGGTAATTCCGAACATACCCAACAGTGTATGTTTAATGGTTTTGAATAACCACCCTTTCACTTTTTTTAATTGTCTTACAGTAATTGTCCATTGACCAGCAAATCTCTTTTTACCCCTAATCCCCCCCCCCAAAAAAAAATTTCATTAAGCAATGGTAGAAGTAAAAGAGGTATACATTTACTGACCTGTTATCAATATGACTTTGTAATGATTGATATTTTTTTCTTTCTTTCTATCGTTTTTATTGATCGAGTTTCATCAATCCACTCTTTTGACATTTTACATTCTTCCTCCTTCCTTTTTGGCGTGAATTAAAGGAAGGATGAAGAATAAAGGTGTGTAGTACAAATAGGAAGGCGGAAGGTATGCAGAGAGAAGCGAAAGGAAGAAGATGTGTTGTTACAAAAAATAAGAGGAAGGTATGCTGTAATAAGTGAGGGAGAAGGAAAGAAGGTGTGATTTAAAAGAAAAAGGAACAAGAAAGTGTGTTTTAGAAACCGGAAGGAGGAACATGTAATTAAGGAGAAAGGAAGAAGGAAGGTATTCGATAACAAAAGGAAGGAGGGTATGTGTGTGTGAGTATTGTTCAAAGAGGAAGGAGGAAGGTGTGTGGCGAGATTCGGAAGAAGGACGATGTGTTGTGATAAGATAATGAAGGAAGGTGCGTATTAAAAAAATGAAGGAGAATGGTAATCAGTAACAAATGCGGTCTTGATGTGTGTGTGTGTGGAGGGGGGATGTTGGTCACGGATGAACCGAAATTTAACCGACCTGGTCGTCTGGGTTTATGTCCATTGAACATAAGACTTACATAACATATTCACCTAGTGTGCAAATAAGTCAAGCCGTAGATAATTTTTTATTGCCGTTGTTATAGAGGGGGTAGGCATGGACTGTTTAGACATACGTTTGGACCTATGATAAAGACTAACGAGGGTTTACCCATCTGGGGCTTTTCAGCTTTTCTTGACCTTATACATTCATCTATCAGTTGCATATTTCCGTGTTTGTATTTCTTAACATGATATCGGGTATGTTCTTACGTCGTAACTACATTCCCTTCCCTTATATGAATGTGACTACCGAATAAGACTATTGATCGGATGTGTATAAACATGAACAAAACGACGGGTGCCACATGTGAAGCATAATCTGCCTACTCTTTCTGAGCACCTGCGATCGCCCCAAGTTTTTGATGGGGTTAGTGCTGCTAAGTCTTGAATATTTGTAGGGATTTTGCATGCGTGAAATGTATAAGTACAGGGTATAACAAGATACTCCGCCTGGCGCAGCTTTTTACGACCGCAGAGGTCGAACCCTGAACGGCTTGGGCAAGTATTGACACAACATTCAAGCTTGATTAAGCTCTAAATTTGAATTGTGATTAAATAGTTGACACAGCATAGATTTCTGACACAGAATGAATGTTGTCTAATGAACTTCGAAAACATATGCCTTTAAGCAATTCACTATGCTGTTGAATATTAATTCCCTCACAAAAATATTCGAAGACATTTTATTCTTATTTCTGAAATCTAAAATGAAGAATTGACCCCTCCATCCCCCCCCCCCCCCCATATAATGTTTTCACTTCCCCCTTTTCTTAATTCCAAAACTGATCTGAATTCAAATTTATTACGAAGTGTTTGGAAAGTGCCCTTTTTTTGGCCCCCGTTTTGCCCGTCCCCCCCATTTCCTAGACTATTTGGACCATACTCCTCAAAATCAATTCCAACTTTCCTTTAATGGTACTAAACCTTATGGTAAATCTTTTTATAGATCAATTTACTCAATCTAAACTTATTGTCCAAACACTAAAAACGTCTTCGGACGATAACACAGAGGACATTATTGCATTATACGATGCAAACATTTTTTTGCGGTCATGTAAAAACTGCCTTAGTCGTTTATGTGGGTAAGGGTGTCATCCTCTTTCTTGAATTGTAAAAAACAGTGAACAAAGGTACATATTTTCTATTAAGTTAGCAACATTTGATGCAGGAATGCAGATATTTAATATGAATTTTCATTTTAAAGAACCAATTTATAATAATATTACTTATAAATATTAATATATTTTGCCAAAATTGATTACTTTAGTTTGTTTTTTATTTTATTTTTAATTGCCATTTTAAGGGGAGGTAACTCTGAAATACTGCATTTTCTGAAGGATTCTAGGGAAAAACTCACGGTGACCCTATCTTTTCTTTTGAAATTCTCAAAGCATTGTCTGAAAGCTATATTTTTCTTGGATATTTAACAATTCTGTCATTTTGTTTAGTTTCTAACCACAAAATGGTGTTTGTTTCCTGTAAAATCCTTACAAAACGTGTCATTTTTTCTCGTCCTGTAGCTTGAGAAAATGCGCAGTGACCTTTCATTTGTATTATATATTTCAACATATATCAAAAGATACTACGTTTTGGCAAAGTATGAACAAATTCTATCATTTTTATTTTAGAGTCCAATACCACCTAGAGAGATTGAATTGAAAAATATCGACAAACAGTAAGTCGACGGATATCAGATCTATTAATTGCATTACATAAACTCATCAAATTATGCCAGAGACCAATTTGCTAGATTTAAAACCCCTTATAAGTTTTTCGACAGAAAAATATTATAGTAGAAATTCTGACTTTTACAAGAATATGCATAGGTATTCCGCATGTGCTTAATGTACATTTCTTATGTTGATTATACGAAGGATGCAAAAATGTATACATCCGAATAAAATTATCTCTTATTGCAAATTATTCGAGTTTTCTCAAGTAAATAAAACATTAATTCAAACAATACATTATTGAAATGTTCATTAAGCAATGATTATAGTAAGAGAGGTATACATTTACTGACCTGTTATCAATATGACTTTGTAATGATTGACCTTTCTCTTTCTTTCTTTCGTTTTAAATGATCGAGTTTCATCCCTATACGTATAACATTTTACATTCTTCCTCCTTCCTTTTTTGCGTAAATTGACGGACGGAGACAGAAGGTGTGTAGTACAAAGAGGAAGGAGGAAGGTCTACAGAGTGAAGCGAAAGGAAGAAGATGTAATATTACAAAAGACAGGAGGAAGTTATGCGGTAATAAGAAGGGAAAAAAGGAAAGAGGAATGTGCGATTTTAAAGAAAAAAGAACGTGAAAGGTGTGTTTTAGAAAATGGAAGGAGGAATATGTACTTAAGGGGAAGGAAGGAGGAAGGTATTCGATAACAAAAGGAAGGAGGAAGGTATGTATGTGTGTATATTGTTCAAGGAGGCAGAAGGAAGGTGTGTGGCGAGATGGGGAAGAAAGATGCATTTTGATAAGATAAAGGAGGAAGGTGCGTTTTAGAAAAAAGGAAGGAGGATGGTAATCAGTAACACAAGTGGGCTTGGTGTGTGTATTGGGAGGATGTTGGTCACGGATGAACCGAAAATTAACCAACCTGATTGTTTAGGTTTTTGTCCATTGAACATTAAAATTTTACATATTATTTTCACCTAGTGTTCAAATAATAAAGACAAATTTTAAAAGAAATTAAGAAGAGGCTTTATATACACCGTGGGAAGGTCAGTTTTTATATTTACTTTGGTCCATTATAATTGGGGGGTAACAAAGTCAATTAAATATTTTCCTCTACTACTAAAGGGACATTAACATCGCGTGTCTTATTTATAAACTCCTTTTTATTTCTGTTGTACATAGACCAATTGTCTTCTTAACGAATGTTTGTATTAATGTTATCGTTTATAAATAATGTGGGTAATATAGTCAATTAAAAGTGTTAAGGTTGACAAACACATCATTTTGTTTTCAATAACTTTAGATCACATGTCAAGCATCCTGGAGGACATTGTCGTCCTGGCCAAACTTGTCGTCCCGAAACATTGATCGATCCATATCTGCTGGACGACAATTTATGCTTCCGAACGAACATTGTCACATATGTAAAGACAACTTTTGAAAAGAAATTAAGACACTTTTTATACACTGTGGGAAGGTCAGTTTTTATATTTACTTTGGTCCTTTATAATTGGGGGGTTACAAAGTCAATTAAATATTTTCTTCTCCTACTAGAGGGACAATTAACATCGCGTGTCTTATTTATAAACTCCTTTTTATTTCTGTGGTACATAGACCAATTGTCTTCTTAACGAATGTTTGTATTAATGTTCTCGTTTTTAAATAATGTGGGTAATAGAGTCAATTAAAAGTGTTACTTCAGATCACATGTCAAGCATCCGGGAAGACATTGTCGTCCCGGCCAAATTTGTCGTCCCGAAACATTGATCGATCCATATCTGCGGGACGACAATTTTTGCTTCCGTGAGAACATTGTTGCATATATAAAGACAATTTTTAAAAGAAATTAAGAAGAGGCTTTTTATACACCGTGGGAAGGTCAGTTTTTATATTTACTTTGGTCCATTATAATTGAGGGGGGGGGGGGTAACAAAGTCAATTAAATACTTTCTTCTGCAACGAGAGGAACAATTAACATTGCGTGTCTTATTTATAAACTCCTTTTTTATTTCTGTTGTACATAGACCAATTGTCTTCTTAACGAATGTTTGTATAAATGTTCTCTTCTAAAAATAATGTGGGTAATAGAGTCAATTAAAAGTGTTACTTCAGATCACATGTCAAGCATCCGGGAAAACATTGTCGTCCCGGCCAAACTTGTCGTCCCGAAACATTGATCGATCCATATCTGCGGGACGACAATTTTTGCTTCCGTGAGAACATTGTTGCATATATAAAGACATTTTTTAAAAGAAATTAAGATAAGGCTTTTTATACACCGTGGGAAGGTCAGTTTTTATATTTACTTTGGTCCATTATAATTGGGGGGTAACAAAGTCAATTAAATATTTTCCTCTACTACTAAAGGGACATTAACATCGCGTGTCTTATTTATAAACTCCTTTTTATTTCTGTTGTACATAGACCAATTGTCTTCTTAACGAATGTTTGTATTAATGTTCTCTTCTAAAAATAATGTGGGTAATAGAGTCAATTAAAAGTGTTACTTCAGATCACATGTCAAGCATCCGGGAGGACATTGTCGTCCCGGGCAAAAATGTCGTCCCGAAACGAACATTGTCACATATGTAAAGACAAATTTTGAAAAGAAATTAAGACACTTTTTATACACTGTGGGAAGGTCAGTTTTTATATTTACTTTGGTCCATTATAATTTGGGGGTAAAAAAGTCAATTAAATATTTTCCTCTACTACTAAAGGGACATTACCATCGTGTGTCTTATTTATTAACTCCTTTTTATTTCTGTTGTACATAGACCAATTGTCTTCTTAACGAATGTTTATATTAATGTTCTCGTTTATAAATAATGTGGTTAATAGAATCAATTAAAAGTGTTAAGGTTTGACAAACACATCGTTTTGTTTTCAATAAGTTGAGATCACATGTCAATCATCCTAGAGGACATTGTCGTCCCGACCAAAATTGTCGTCCCGAAACGTTGATCGATCCATATCAGCGGGACGACAATTTATGCTTCCGTAAGAACATTGTTGCATATATAAAGACAAATTTTAAAAGAAATTAAAAAGAGGCTTTTTATACACCGTGGGAAGGTCAGTTTTTATATTTACTTTGGTCCATTATAATTGGGGGGGGGGGGGGGGGGGTATTAATGTTCTCTTCTAAAAATAATGTGGGTAATAGAGTCAATTAAAAGTGTTACTTCAGATCACATGTCAAGCATCCAGGAGGACAATGTCGCCCCGGCCAAAAATGTCGTCCCGAAACGAACATTGTCACATATGTAAAGACAAATTTTGAAAAGAAATTAAGACACATTTTATACACTATGGGAAGGTCAGTTTTTATATTTACTTTGGTCCTTTATAATTGGGGGGTAACAAAGTCAATTGAATATTTTCTTCTCCTACTAGAGGGACAATTAACATCGCGTGTCTTATTTATATAAACTTCTTTTTATTTCTGTTGTACATAGACCAATTGTCTTCTTAACGAATGTTTGTATTAATGTTCTCTTCTAAAAATAATGTGGGTAATAGAGTCAATTAAAAGTGTTACTTCAGATCCCTTGTCAAGCATCCGGGAAGACATTGTCGTCCCGCCCAAACTTGTCGTCCCGAAACATTGATCGATCCATATCTGCGGGACGACAATTTTTGCTTCCGTGAGAACATTGTTGCATATATAAAGACAATTTTTAAAAGAAATTAAGAAGAGGCTTTTTATACACCGTGGGAAGGTCAGTTTTTATATTTACTTTGGTCCATTATAATTGGGGGGGGTGTAACAAAGTCAATTAAATACTTTCTTCTGCAACGAGAGGAACAATTAACATTGCGTGTCTTATTTATAAACTCCTTTTTAATTTCTGTTGTACATAGACCAATTGTCTTCTTAACGAATGTTTGTATAAATGTTCTCTTCTAAAAATAATGTGGGTAATAGAGTCAATTAAAAGTGTTACTTCAGATCACATGTCAAGCATCCGGGAGGACATTGTCGCCCCCGCCAAAAATGTCGTCCCGAAACGTTGATCGATCCATATCTGCGGGACGACAATTTTTGCTTCCGTGAGAACCCAGTTGCATATATAAAGACAAATTTTAAAAGAAATTAAGAAGAGGCTTTTTATACACCGTGGGAAGGTCAGTTTTTATATTTACTTTGGTCCATTATAATTGGGGGGTAACAAAGTCAATTAAATATTTTCCTCTACTACTAAAGGGACATTAACATCCCGTGTCTTATTTATTAAATCCTTTTTATTTCTGTTGTACATAGACCAATTGTCTTCTTAACGAATGTTTATATTAATGTTCTCGTTTATAAATAATGTGGTTAATAGAATCAATTAAAAGTGTTAAGATTTGACAAACACATCATTTTGTTTTCAATAACTTGAGATCACATGTTAAGCATCCTGGGGGACATTGTCGTCCCGACCAAAATTATCGTCCCGAAACGTTGATGGGTCCATATCTGCGGGACGACAATTTATGCTTCCGTACGTCAGCGGGACGACAATTTATGCTTCCGTAAGAACATTGTTGCATATGTAAAGACAAATTTGGAAAGAAATTAAGACACATTTTATACACTGTGGGAAGGTCAGTTTTTATATTTACTTTGGTCCTTTATAATTGGGGGGGTAACAAAGTCAATTAAATATTTTCTTCTCCTACTAGAGGGACAATTAACATCGCGTGTCTTATTTATATAAACTTCTTTTTATTTCTGTTGTACATAGACCAATTGTCTTCTTAACGAATGTTTGTATTAATGTTCTCTTCTAAAAATAATGTGGGTAATAGAGTCAATTAAAAGTGTTACTTCAGATCACAAGTCAAGCATCCTGGAGGACATTGTCGTCCCGACCAAAATTGTCGTCCCGAAACGTTGATCGATCCATATCTGCGGGACGACAATGTTTGCTTCCGTGAGAACATTATTGCATATATAAAGACAAATTTTAAAAGAAATTAAGAAGAGGCTTTTTATACACCGTGGGAAGGTCAGTTTTTATATTTACTTTGGTCCATTATAATTGGGGGGTAACAAAGTCAATTAAATATTTTCCTCTACTACTAAAGGGACATTAACATCGCGTGTCTTATTTATTAAATCCTTTTTATTTCTGTTGTACATAGACCATTTGTCTTCTTAACGAATGTTTATATTAATGTTCTCGTTTATAAATAATGTGGTTAATAGAATCAATTAAAAGTGTTAAGGTTTGACAAACACATCATTTTGTTTTCAATAACTTGAGATCACATGTCAAGCATCCTGGAGGACATTGTCGTCCCGACCAAAATTATCGTCCCGAAACGTTGATGGATCCATATCTGCGGGACGACAATTTATGCTTCCGTAAGTCAGCGGGACGACAATTTATGCTTCCGAACGAACATTGTCACATATGTAAAGACAAATTTTGAAAAGAAATTAGAAACTTTTTATACACTGTGGGAAGGTCAGTTTTTATATTTACTTTGGTCCTTTATAATTGGGGGGTAACAAAGTCAATTAAATATTTTCCTCTCCTACTAGAGGGACAATTAACATCGCGTGTCTTATTTATAAACTCCTTTTTATTTTTATTGTATATAGAACGATTGCCGTCAAAACTATTGTTTGGATAAATCCTTTCGTCCATAAATATTTAGGGGAACACAGTCAATTAAAAGTGATAAGGTTTGGCAAACACTTCCAACACATCATTTTTTGTTTCATTACTTGAGATCACATAGTTAACAACTGGGAGGACACTGTCGTCCCGACCAAAATTGTCGTACCGAAAAGTTGATGCTTCCGCATCCTCGGGACGACCATTGATGCTTCCGCACGAAAATTGTAACATATATAAAGGAACATTTCAAAAATATATCAAGAAGAGGCTTTTCATACACTGTAAGAAGGTCAGTTATTATATTTACTTTCGTCCATAAATATTGGGAGCAACAAAGTCAATTTAATGGTTTTTTTTCTTACACTAGAGGGACAATTGACATTGCGTGTCTTATTTATAAACAACTTTTTATTTTTATTGTACATAGAACGATTGTCATCATGACGATTATTTGTATAAACCCGTTTGCCCATAAATATTGAGGGGAACACAGTCAATTGAAGTGGTAAGGTTTGACAAACACTTCCATCACATCAGTTTTTGTGGAACAATTAACATTGCGCGTCTTATCTATAAACTCCTTTTTTATTTCTGTTGTACATAGACCAATTGTCTTCTTAACGAATGTTTGTATTAATGTTCTCTTCTAAAAATAATGTGGGTAATAGAGTCAATTAAAAGTGTTACTTCAGATCACATGTCAAGCATCCGGGAGGACATTGTCGTCCCGGCTAAACTTGTCGTCCCGAAACATTGATCGATCCATATCTGCGGGACGACAATTTTTGCTTCCGTGAGAACATTGTTGCATATATAAAGACAAATGTTAAAAGAAATTAAGAAGAGGCTTTTTATACACCGTGGGAAGGTCAGTTTTTATATTTACTTTGGTCCATTATAATTGGGGGGTAACAAAGTCAATTAAATATTTTCTTCTACTACTAGAGGAACAATTAACATTGCGCGTCTTATCTATAAACTCCTTTTTTATTTCTGTTGTACATAGACCAATTGTCTTCTTAACGAATGTTTGTATTAATGTTCTCTTCTAAACATAATGTGGGTAATAGAGTCAATTAAAAGTGTTACTTCAGATCACATGTCAAGCATCCGGGAGGACATAGTCGTCCCGGTCAAAAATGTCGTCTCGAAACGAACATTGTCACATATGTAAAGACAAGTTCATTTTTTATATTTACTTTGGTCCTTTATAATTGGGGGGTAACAAAGTCAATTAAATATTTTCCTCTCCTACTAGAGGGACAATTAACATCGCGTGTCTTATTTATAAACTCCTTTTTATTTCTGTTGTACATAGACCAATTGTCTTCTTAACGAATGTTTGTATTAATGTTCTCGTTGATAAATAATGTGGGTAATATAGTCAATTAAAAGTGTTAAGGTTGACAAACACATCATTTTGTTTTCAATAACTTGAGATCACATGTCAAGCATCCTGGAGGACATTGTTGTCCTGGCCAAACTTGTCGTCCCGAAACATTGATCGATCCATATCTGCGGGACGACAATGTATGCTTCCGAACGAACATTGTCACATATGTAAAGACAAATTTTGAAAAGAAATTAAGACACTTTTTATACCCTGTGGGAAGCTCAGTTTTTATATTTACTTTGGTCCTTTATAAATGGGGGGGGGGGGGGTAACAAAGTCAATTAAATATTTTCCTCTCCTACTAGAGGGACAATTAATATCGCGTGTCTTATTTATAAACTCCTTTTTATTTTTATTGTATATAGAACGATTGTCATCATGACGATTATTTGTATAAACCCGTTTGCCCATAAATATTGAGGGGAACACAGTCAATTGAAGTGGTAAGGTTTGACAAACACTTCCATTACATCAGTTTTTGTGCCATTACTTGCGATTACGAATTTAGCAAAAAGTAAAATCACAAAAATACTGAACTCAGAGGAAAATCAATTTGGAAAGTCCATAATCACATGGCAAAATCAAAAAACCGGGAGAACACTGTCGTCCCGACCAAAATGCAACTTCGGGACGACGATTGATGCTTCCGCACGAAAATTGTCACATATATAAAGGATCATTTCAAAAAGATATCAAGAAGGGGCTTTTAATACACTGTGAGAAGGTCAGTTTTTATATGTACATTCGTCCATTAATATTGGGGGTAAAAAAGTCTTTGTTCCATTACTTGAGATCACATATTTAGCATCCGGGTGATCATTGTCGTTCCGACAAGCTGATCGATCTGCTTCTTCGGGACGACGATTGATGCTTCCGCATGATAATTGTCACATATATATAGGACAGACAATTTCAAAAAGATATCAAGAAGAGTTTTTCAAACACTGTGAGAAGGTCAGTTTTTATATGCACATTCGTCCATTAATATTGGGGATAAAAAAGTTAATTTAATGTTTTCTTCTAACACTAGTGGGACAATTGACATTGCGAGTCTTATTTATAAAGTTTTTTTCTTATTTTATTGTACATAGAACAATTGTCGTCTTAACGATTGTTTGTATAAATCTTTTCGTCCCTAAATTATGCGGGGAACACAGTCAATTACAAGTGGTAAGGTTTGACAAACACTTCCAACACGTCATGTTTTGTTCCATTACTTGCGATCACATATTAATCATACGGGGGATCATTGTCGTCCCGACTAAAATTGTCGTCCCGACTAAAATTGTCATCCCGAAAAGTTTATCTTGTTTATCAAATTGTCGTCCCGAAAAGTTGATTCTTCCGCAACTTCGGCACGACGATTAATGCTTCCGCACGAAAATTGTCACATATATAAAGGAACATTTCAAAAAGATATCAAGAAGAGGCTTTTCATAAACTGTGAGAAGGTCAGTTTTTATATGTACATTCGTCCATTAATATTGGGGATAACAAAGTTAATTTAATGTTTTCTTCTAACACTAGACAATTGACATTGCGTGTCTTATTTATAAACTACTTTTTATTTGTATTGTACATAGACCAAATGTCGTCTTAACGATTGTTTGTATAAATCCTTTAGTCCCTAATTATTGAGGGGAACACAGTCAATTAAAAGTGGTAAGGTTTGGCAAACACTTCCAACACACAAGTTTTTGTTCCATCACTTGAGATAACATATTTAGCAACCGGGAGAACACTGTCGTTTCGACCAAAATTATCGTCCCGAAAAATTGATCGATCTGCATCTTCGGGACGACGATTGATGCTTTCGCACTAAAATTGTCACATATATAAAGTAACATTTCATAAAGAAATCAAGAAGAGGCTTTTCATACACTGTGAGAAGGTCAGTTTTTATATTTACTTTCGTCCATTAATATTGGTGGTAACAAAGTCAATTTAGGGTTTTCTTCCACCACTAGAGGGACAATTGACATTGCGTGTCTTATTCAGAAATTCACTTTTTTTTTTATTGTACACAGACAAATTGTCGTCTTAACGATTGTTTGTATAAATCCTTTCGTCCATTAATATTGGGGGTAACACAGTCAATTAAAAGTAATAAGGTTTGGTAAACACTTTCAACACATCAGTTTTTGTTCCATTACCATTACTTGAGATCACATATTTAGCATCCGGTTGATCATTGTCGTCCCGAAAAGCTGACCAATCTGCTTCATCGGGACGACAATTGATGCTTTCGCACGATAATTGTCACATATGTACAGAAAAATTTCAAAAAGATATCAAAAAGAGGTTTTTATACATTGTGAGAAGGTCAGTTTTTATATGTACATTCTTCCATTAATATTGGGGATAGCAAAGTCAATTTAATGTTGTCAAGCATTTATTGACTTCTATGAAAACCAATTGCTTCAGACCATCTGTATGCAGTGTCGTATGTCTAGACTCTGTTTTGGTATTGTTTTTCTATCTCCTCAAAAATGAAGAGCAATGACTGATAAAATACATATTATAATGTAAGTATACACTGGCTGCAAATGATAGGTAAAGGTCTAAGATCATAAAGGCCAAAAAGGTCCAGATGGGTTAACTCTCGATTAGTCTTTATAAGGGGTCCAAACTGATGTCCAAAAGTCCAGCATGCCTTCCCCATATCTATCAAAGTCTATAAAAACTACCCTCGGCAGGTTTTTTACACATTTGTTATAGCTTAGTTTGGACATATCTTTAAACGAACCCGATTGTTAATCCACCTTGGCCTGTTGACACACAACGTTAGTTTACACAGTCACATGCCTACCCCTCTATTTTTCAAGGTCTTTAAGAAATGCCTCACGACAATACTTTTTCTCATTTAAAGATTTTACATAATTTACTCGATTATTTTAAGATCTGATATGCATCAACTTCTTGTTCGCCGAAATTTAAAAATTCCACAAGGAAAGTTTTACGTAAATATTTCCTTGGTTCCCTTGAAAACGAATTATTTTATATTTCGTTATGAGTTTGTTGATTTTGCGTTGTAGGACATGCAAGGTAATTCTTTGCCAACGTTTTATTGACTTCTTTGAAAGGAAATTGTTGACGAACTGCTATAGAACAACTTCTGCAGTAATGCACGTCCATATCCTGTTTTGGTATTGTTGTCACATGTTCTCTCAAACGAATGGGTTTGGTTAAGATTAGGGGTAATGTTAGAAATAGGGTTAGATTAGTATTAGGATTAGGGTCAGTTTCGGAGTTGGAGTAAATGCCGGGTTTAGGCTTAACTCTCACACAAACGCTTCTTCAGTGAGGTCGGAAAGAGCGGCTGTTCACTTCAGTAATTTTAACAAGTCCCATCCTCTAGATAACTTTTTTTAGCTTTTCGGAACAGTTGACGGTAAGAAACTATCTCTATTTGAATCCATTCTACACCTGTTTGAACATTGAAGTCAAAGGCGCACTGTACTTAGGGTTAGGGTTAGGTTTAGGGTTAGACATAAGGTTGGACCCTTACCCTAACCCTAACCCTAACCGGAAAAGAGAAGTTCTGCCTAACCCTAACCTCAACCTCCAACCATAATATATCCGTCCATATATGTCTATACCCCAAATGTGTCTATAGACCTAGCCCAAACCCTAACCCTAACCTTAACCCAAACCCAAACCTTAACCTTATTCCAAACCCCAAATTCGTTAAGATCGTTATTTTGAAGGCTACTCTTTATCTTTGAATGCGTTAGTCTAGGGGGTACCGATTGTATTTTAGTATTAAGTGTTTTTACAAACGTCTTACAAAATACAGTTTTGAAGGGATGATGATCAGATTAGGGTTTTTGGTACTTTCCAAAGTCGATCTCTTAAAAATCGCAGTATGATCCTATGATCTGATGGTCTTGAAATTACAAAATCGAACCCATTAGGTTTAGTACTTTTTCACGAGCAAGCATATGGTGAGGACTGCAAGTCTTTACCTTTTATAGTTTGAAAGTTGAGGTTAATGTCTGGATTAGGCTTCAGTTTTTTCAAGGTCAATCTTTTTTTCACATCCCAACATGATCCTGTTTTCCGATCAGTTGAAATTTAAAAAATCGACAAAACGGACCAGTATTTTGGACGAGCATGATTAGGTTGAAGACCGCATGTCTTTATATGTTGAAGTATTGCAGTTTATATTCTGACCCCCCCCCCCCCCCCACCCCCCCGCACCCCCCCCCCCCACACACACACACACCCTTTGTTACCGAATACCTTCCTCCTTCCTCTCGTTATATCTTACATACCATCCTCTTTCCCCTAATCTAAACACAACTTCCTTCTTCCGCCTCTTTCCGCACACCATCCTTCTTTCCCTTGGAACCATACACACAAACATACATCCACATATACCTTCCTCCTTCCTTTTGTTACCGAAAACCTCCTTCCCTCCTTTCCCTAAAACACCTTCCTCCTTCTTTTTTTTCTAAAACACACCTTCCTCATTCCCAGTAAATTAAAAACTCACCTTCCTCCTTCCTTTTCATTTAAAACGCACCTTCCTCCTTCCTTTTCATTTAAAATGCACCTTCCTCCTTCCTTTTCATTTAAATGCACCTTCCTTCTTCCTTTTCCTTAAAACGCACCTTCCTCCTTCCTCCTATTACCACATACCTTCCTCCATCCTCATGTCACAACACATTTTCCTCCTTCCGATGCTCTCTGCAGACCGTCCTCCTCCCTCTTGGTACCACACACCTTTATCCTTCCTCTTGATAGGATACATTCCTCCTTCCTTCCCGTTACGTCATGAAAGGAAGGAGGAAGAATGTCAAACGTCATAAATACTAGGGAGGTCGAGCATTGAAAACGACATAAAGAAGGAGGAGAATCAGTCGTTACAAAGTCTTATTGATATCAGGTCAGTAAATTTTACTACTCTAAGACTACCATTGCTTTCATCGAACACTTTTATAATGAATTATTTGAATTAATGTTTTATTTATTTGGGGAAACACAAATAATTTGCAATAAAAGAGTTTTTCATTGTGATGCATACCTTCTACGTTTATATTTTGTTTTATAACAGTCATTACCTTTTTGTTAAAAGAAATTATCAACATAAGAAATTTACCTAATGCACATCAGAAATGCCTATGCAGAAGAATGTATGGAAAACAGAATTTCTACTATTATTTTGTTTTTCTTTTAAAAAATAGATTAGAGTTTTAAATCTTGCGAAATTTTATGATTTTACATAAAGCATTTTAGATCTATTATGCACTTACTTCCTGTTTGTAGATATTTTTAAATTTAACTGTTTTACGACAAGGATAATTTTTCGTAAATATGTTCTTGTTTCCCATGAAAGCTAATGCTTTTATATTTGGTTTGGGGTTTTGCAATCTTGAGTTGTAACGTGTACACAGAATTCAGATCTAATCTACTGTAACTTCCTGTTTTACATTGTTGAAAATGTATCTACGTATTATACATGAACGGAAATTCTTTGTTAAATATTTGATATTTTGGGGAGGGGCAGATTTTGTTTTCTGACTGATAGAACTCTTCATTTTGATCTGTTACTACGCATGCTGAATATTTACTACAGCAAAGTTGATTTTGAAAATAATACATATTGTCTGGGTTTTATATACCCGCAAACAAAAAATCGTATAATGGTATGGTGTCGTCGTCTGCATCGTCGGCTGCGTCATCTGATTCGTCCGAACAAAAATTTGGTATCAAGAACAATAACTATAGTTTAAGTGAATGGATCTCTATGAAATTAAATAAAAGGTTCAATACAACAAAAGGAAGGTTGGGATTTTATTTTGGGGATGATGGTACCATCCGTTTTGGAATAAGGGGTCCAAAAGGTGCCCAAAAACCAGCATTTTTTCTTCTTTCATGAAATCAACTAGTGTAGCAGAATTTCAATTGTATCGAAATTTTACAACAATGTCATTTTTACCACAGGCAGAAGGTGTTTTTGAGGTGATAGTCCTAACGGTTTGTTAAATAATTGTAGTTTCCAGTCAATAACTTGTGTTTTAGTGTATAAATCTCTCTGAAATTATACCACAAGTGTCCATACTACCAAGGGATGGTCATTTGAGGTTGAGACTTAAAATCAAGTAGGTACTAGGGGCAAAAATGGGGGAAACAAGGTTTTTTTTGGTTAAAGGACAGTTTAGATGATGTAAAAGCAGTGTAACGGATGTAAGGCAATTCCATCTCAAGAATATTTTTATAAATATGTTTGACTACCTCCCTTACACTGCTCGAAAATAATGTAATAAGAATTGATGATTGTCTTGAGATGATTAGCTGTAAATTTATATTTAGACATGTTAGATAAAATTGATAATGGAAATGGGGAAGTTACTTTTAATTAATATTAATTTTAAGCATGACTGTATGTCATTTCATTTTTTAATATTCTATGATGTATTAAAATGAGTACCCGGTAGTTGTTGTTGCAAACTTTTTCTAACGGGAATAATATTAAACAGAAAGTGTATTGTTCAAAAGCGAAAAAAATATGTTCATTAGACCACATTTGTTCTGTGTCAGCAACCATTGATGTGTCAACTATCTAATCGCAATCCAAATTTAGAGCTGTATCAAGCTTAAATGTTGTGTCCATACTTGCGTAACTGTTCACGGTTCGACCTCTGCGGTCGAATAAAGCTGCACCCTGAATTAAATTAAAAAAAATAACAGAATACTCATGAAAATCAGAGACAATAACCCATTTATATATTGGACATAATTCACGCAGTCAATTTATATATATTCTGTAATAATACTACATGTTTTGTTTTTTACTTATGTAGGATCTACAAGTTTGGTCAATAAATGGACATCATATTTTATAAGGTAACGTATCAGAACACAGCAATTATTTTCTTAATTTCCAAAAGTAATCTCTGATGGAAGGCTATCTACTATTTTTATATTAGCAATGGCTTGCCATTTTATCTTTCCAACACACTTTTTGTACAGGATAAAGTTGTACCAGCTTCAAATATTAAAATGTTTCGTTTAAGTGATTCGATGACATCAGGCATATGCACAATTTAAAACCTTCTGTTTGGGTCTCTTGTGAACAAGTTGTCTCGTTGGCAATCATACCACATCTTCTTTTTTATAACATTAATATAAATGAAAATGACAGGTGGTACCACTACCACGGCGTGTTATTTGTGGGGAACTTGACAATATTTCATTCCAAAGTCCCCTCAGCATATATTCTGTGATATTACAGAAATAAGTGTGTCCTTATGACAATATGAAATAGATATAGGAAGATTTGGTGTGAGTGCCAATGAGACAACTCTCCATCCAAATAACAATTTAAAAATTAAACCATTATAGGTTAAAGTACGGCCTTCAACACGGAGCCTTGGCTCACACCGAAAAACAAGCTATAAAGGGCCCCAAAATTACTAGTGTAAAACCATTCAAACGGGAAAACCAACGGTCTAATCTATATAAACAAAATAGAATGTTTAAGCAAAAGCAGTAATTCAAGTTAGGATGTATCAAGAAACTTGGATAATGCGAGTAAAATATTTTCTGTTAGATGAAATTTAGTTAACACTTTATTCATCTTAACATTCCCAATCATTGATCACCTGACAACAAATATTGGATCTTTTTTGTAGGTAGAAGAGGTACAGGACCTGATTGAAGAGGCAATTAAATTGTGGGGTATGTATTCGTCTAAACAAATCACGCCAGTTTGCATTGGATTAAACCGTTACTCTTGAATCAATGTAAATGCATATGTACCCATTCGTCTATTCAAGTGTTTTGTTTTAAATCCTTGGCAAAGGATTTTGTCTATTCAATTGCTTGATTTTCATATTTACCCACAAAATAATAATTGTTGTTTATTAAACAATTGTGTGAAAGGTTTTTCATTTGAGAAGGTTGCATGAGACTAAGCTGCTCAAAATTATTTCAGTGGGTACAATTTGGCATAATGGACAAGTAAATGCTAAAATCTTTGAAACAAATTACTGAACTAATACCGTATGCAGCAATGAATGACTCACTTTACTTAAACATATACGATGATTTACTTTATATAAATTGACATGATTGATGTATAATATTTATATGAATTATATATTTATTCTTTTCTTTCTTTTTTACCATAGAACCAGGGGAACCTTCGTATGTGCATATGATAGGAAACAAGGTTGGTTGCAATATTTACTATTAAAGTATAGATTACCATGTTTTCTACAAATTGACATCTTGAAATATATACCATGAACCCTAATGTGAACAATAAAGGCAGATGAGTGTATTGAGTGAGCTAAAAATATAATTTGTCGAGTGGCTGGTATTTAAGGCAGAACATGCGATCGTCTGGTTTCCACACTATTTGTAGGGTATCGTTCCCTCCCATTGAGCAGTGTTTACGCTCAACGAATGTAAAGCTTGATAATTTCATCTCACATATTGTGACGTCACTGATAATCTATCCTCAGACATGGGATGTCGCTGGTAAGTTCTCCTCATGTTTCAAGTTAGTCATATGAGAATTTCGGAGTGATATCAGGGTGATATGCAATAAGCGAAGGAAGATAACACCGTATATAATAGTAATTAATAATGATTTTGTTATGATAGGCAGGTCTTATTTCACTTTGAAAATACAGTATAAAATCTTTTAATCAAAATAACCCCTACTGCATAAGTGTTAACAGGCGTTTATTCAGCACCCATTTTAAAAAGTGTGTCTATACATGTGTCATTTTTTAGGTAGTTAAATAAATATTATCGGATTGTTTTCTTTAGATGGAAGAGGTGTATCAACTGGTAATAGGACAGCAAAAAGAAGGTATTTATTTTACGCCTTACCATAGCAATTGTGCTTGTGTGTATTAGGTCAAGGACATGGACAGTCAGTTTCAGTAGGACTTTGATTTCTAGGACACAAATATTTGGAATTCCATAGATTTTAAAACATATCAAGTCCAATCGAGTTTATTTTAAACCATTCAACTATGAATTACTGGTTTGCCCTAAAAGATAATAGAAAAAAAATCAAGATCTCGAAGTTCTACTGACGCCAAGTTTCTGTTATCCATGCCGAATTTCATTGTTACTTTAATAATTAACCACTTTTGTTCTGCTCATCCACTTTCATCAGACAAATTCTGAAGCGCCTATCAGAAGCTTCTTTCGGCCGCGAATTATAAACTTACTAAACATGAATGTTTCTGTTCTTTTGCTCACACGTTTGTGTCAAATAGAAAAATTAAGTTTGATTGCCGTATGAGGGGGAGTGTTAGCTAGCTTTACAACAAGGTTTAATCCACCATTTTCCCCACAAGGCAACGCCGGTACCAAGTCAAGCATACCACATCTGTTTTCTTTTGTTTAATGTGGTTGAGTTTTTATACGACCGCAACATAAAAGAGGAACACAAGATACCATAATTGCGCTGGCATATCTCTATGACGTCATCATCGTCGTCGTCACAGGACATTTGGTCCCCGGACATTAACTTCAGTTTAATTGTATTGATCTCTATGAAATTAAAACAAACTGTTCATTACAACAAAAGGAAGGATGGGATTGGTTTTTGATGAATTTCCTAACTATTTACGAATAAGGAGCCAATAATTGGCATGATAAATCTTTCTTCTAGTTTCATAACAATATCTCGTGTATAAGTATTTTGATTGCTCTGAAGTTGTATTGCAAGGTTCCATTTCACAAGAAGAAGGTTTTTCGGTAGATAATTTCCAAAACTGATCAGGAATTAGGGGCCAAAAACAAGCATTTTACTAGTTTTCAAACAAAAGTGAATGGATGTCTCTTAAATTATACCACATTGTACAAAAAGAGCAATCTTCAAGTATTTTTTCGGGGAGTTTTGTTTCATCAAGATTTAGTTATTATCAATTTAAGAAAAAATGGAAGCCACAATTCATTTTGCTAATTCTTTGTAATAACTATATGTCTGAACACAGATTTACTAGGTATTGCGCAACACGACAGTGTATTGCACAACAACTTCAATTGATTATAAATTCAGATCAAATATCACATTCCAAGTTATTTACTACATTTACTCTGTGTCAAAAACTTATTATGTGTCAAATATATAATTACAATCCAAATTCAGACCTGTATCGCGCTTGAATATTATGTTAATTTGTGTCCCAATTGTTCAGAATTAACTCTGAGGTCTTATCTAGATGTGCTCGGCGAAGCACATTTATTGAATTTCCAGTTGATGCAGACTTTTCTATTTGAATGATAATTGTGTTTTTTTATACTTTATATTACATTTTCTATACTTGATTTGTGTTGTATTTCATCGTTTATATTTTCAGTGTCAATGGAAACGTCACAGGAAGTAAGTTTCATATCTTTATAATCAAATAGATGGCTTAAACTTAATACAAACCTAATAATCATGATAATTCTACATTGTATCTTGATATCTTGAACCTATGCATCGTGAATAAAAATGTTTCACATGATGATATGACTTTATTTTCTTTAATAACTCTCTATTCGAAATGATGAAAATAGAATTACAGACATTTTGAAAAATGTTGAGTAAAATATATCAAATTCTGGACATACACTGACATTTCTTATTCATTTTTTAATTAACTCTTTCAGAAAAAAAGCAAAGAATTGATAAGGTATTCTAGCGCTATTATTTGTTTTTGGGAATATTGCAATTTTGAAAGTACAACTGAACTGATGCATTGAAAGGTTAACAGTTATCATATACCTGATGAAATAAATGTGTTATGGTTTTAAATATGTAATATATGTCATAACGTGTAAAATAAATGTAATAATTGCAAAAGAAATATTCATCACTCACATCATCAATGTACACATAAAAGTTGTGAACATCATATATAAATACATGCATAATCCAGAAATACTTACGTTATGAAAACAAATACAAAATGACAAAAATAATCGATGAAAACAAAGTGATTCACGTCTTTATTTTTCAGCTGTTAGAAAAATTACAAATGATTTCACCATTATATGCCAGTATGCTGAATGGAGGTAAGAAAGATATGAAACGATTTTTTTTTCTGCATGTAGACATCTGTGTCATTTTGGTCTTTTGTGGATAGTTGTCTCATTGGCAATCATACCACATCTTCTTTTTTATATGTTCCCTTTTTATTGAAAACAATTATTCCAATATTTAAAATAAGGAAATGTTAATAAAACCAACATTTGTACACCGATGTTCAAAGGTCACAATTCGATTTAGCGAAAACAAATCCGGGTAAACAAATAAAAACGATGGAAACACATCAATTACAAGATGAAATCAATGGACCAAAAGTAACACTAAACTACCACATGTGCAAACGGCAACATACATAGTAGCAAAACGTCTGATAACAACAGTCATACTTCTGACTTGGTACAAGACATTTTGGAGAAAAATTATGTGTTCAATCGGGTGTAAAGCATGTCAAACCTCCTGCTTGTATATAGGACTATTTTATTCTCTTTGTATACAGTTTAATACTGTATTGTGTATACATGAAAACAAAATATGGAAAAATAAAGTATATTACGCTAGTTTCAATGTTTTTGGAAATGTATATATAAGTCAAAAAATTAAAACCAACAGGGTCCTTCAACGGGATTTTAACTGACATCATTGATACACAAGGTACTCCATTGGTAAGCATCATGATCAGCTCCCTGGACTACTAGATCACATCAACTATATAAAAATACCGAAGGCGAATCTGAAAAATTTATGTTTATTTGTCAGCAATTTAATTCATCAATTTTCATCTAAAAAGTTCTATTTAATTTTAAATAGATATACCCAATATTTCCCTTGTCGTCAACCTAGCTTCATTGGTCGTGTGCATCTATCCACTTGGAATCGGATGCTGGAACTATTTTAAAGTATTAATTAGCGTGTTAAAGTTGTATTCATAAACACTCGTATAATTTGAATTTTCTGACTGACTTGGTTTATTAAAAAACTTATCCAGGCCTAGATAGATTGAATTTTGACAAAACAAATGTGATGTTTAAGTCATAGACATTACTTACAACTTTTGTTATGACCATGCGCCTACTTTGCATTGCCAGAGGTGCCGACTACTACATGCGGTCAAGGTATTTAATTACCTTGAATTTACATTTGTTAGGTGATCATGTGGCAAACATGTAAAGACGAATGCTAAAATATATATATATATATTTGTATTTTGTTGACTTGGGTTGTTGCGCACACTGATGTTGGGTTGTTGTTTCTTTGATAAATTAAACATAAAATACATATAATCACCAGAAAGCAAAAATATCCCTAAAATCAATTGAACTTTTTTTTAGAACTAGAAATTGATAAGATGAGAAGGATACATGGACATGTAAGTAGAAAAGTCTTCTTGGTTAAATCTATATAGCAAATATTCATTTAATACTGTTATTTCACAGAAAAGTACTTCGTTTACTTCATTTTAGACTCTGTAGTTTACCATTTTTGACAATTATACAAGGTGAAATAAACGAATAGGCAAACATTAGCAATGAACTGAAAGCAATAATTAATATTCCTTATCTAAATACATACCTGGTTAACAATTTCACACACATATAAAGTTATGCATACTTTACATTCATAGGTTAAAGACATGATATCAACTTTAGTCGAAAAAATGATTGATAACATGTTGGAAGATGAACATGAGCTAGAAGTAGAAGAACAGATGATAGAAGAGGTAAACATGATTTTTGTGTATGTTTCTGATTGTTAATTGATGGTTTCTGAACGTCACATTCGCACAAGAAGGCTATATCGGGGCGATACATATGGCTACCGCTTAAAATAACTTCTTGATAATTTATAAACTCGGTATGTTTCTGAAATCCATTCTAACATCATTTTGGATTTTTTATCCCTGCGTACCACAATTCCCTATCCGGAACTATAATTGTTTTGAACATGCATTGAACGACAAAATTCTTCCTATGTGACGTTTAAATTTTCTGACGCAAAACACGCGAAATAATTAAAGTGCTTTTGTTTATAGATGCTGTTTGTGTTTTTTTGTAAATGATTGTTTTTTTTTAGATTGTATTACAGTGATGTGACCATATTTTGACTATTTTACCGATTATGTCTATTTTGTTCACGCATGGATGTAAGAATAAGGGAATGCTATGCGACTGTCATACAAGTGAAAGTTTTAGCGCTTTAAAACCTGGTTCAATCAACCATTTTCTACATTTGGAAATGCCTGTACAAAGTCAGGAGTATGCCAGTTATTGTCCTTTCGTTTGATGTGTTTTTGTCGTTTCATTTTGCCATTTGATCATGCACTTTTAGTTTTAAATTTTCCTCGGAGTTCAGTATTTTTGTGATTTAGCTTTTTGCATGTATCCATAGCATTATAGTAACACGTGTTAATGTTTCTTCTCGTGTTTTTACCTTACCTGTCACGGTGTTGTATCAAATACATTGTGTACAATTGTACTGGCTTTACAATAGTTATCAAAAGTACCAGGATTATAATCTTATAAAAACTGTATAATTCGCTCAAATCGAAGCATCCTCATTTGTAAATCTCTACGCGAGAATAATAATGTACGAGACTTGTTAATCATGTATGCAAGTTGTTAATCTACACAACTAGTCACAGTAACTGTGTTCATTCTCAAAAGACAAAGTATTGTCCGTGTGTGTGGAGATAATTTTGTCAAAAACCTCTTATAGAGTGTTTCCTCGTCATCTGAACAAACGTCTAAATAACAGAAATTATTCAACTTTTTTTCTTGATTTTCAGACACCAGATGAACCAGATGAAAATGAGCCCAGTAATACAGGTAAACTTATGATTATTGCAGTAAAACTTCTTTTTAGTAAAATCGTTGATTTCAATATTTCATCCTGTTCAAATAAATCTGAGACAAACAAAATATTTCGATGATAATTATGGTACTGATAACAAAAGTCCTTACTACCACTTTTACTAGAGATTTGCGAGCTGATGTATAGATTGGTATAACACATCGGTGCACTGCCATCTTAAATTTTACCTGCTTAGATTCACAAGTTACACAGGTTTTAATAGATCCTCCTGTCACCTCCTTAACGATTTAATAGTATTGAAATGTTTCTCTTGAAATGGTGATCATTCAAAATTGCACTTTAATATTATAACAACAATCGGTATTTAGCCAGACTTTTCCTGCATTATTTCACATGACATAATTCACAAGTTGTATTCTAGTGGTCACTTGAATTATCTCTGTGTTTTGCAAGTAAAATTGCAGGTGTTTTCATTGATTGTAGGAAAAGGACAGTTTGGTTGGCGTATTTTCATTAATAGCAGCTTATCCTTTTTTTTTCTTGTAGAGTCAGTCTTATATCAGTGTGCCGCGGAAAACACTGACCACTTCATGTCGGAATGGCAAAAAGCGAATCAGGAGGTGACACATTTATTGAATAGAAACGCCGAAATAGTTGTAAGAGCGACAAAACTGCCCCAGTGCGACATTCCTTCAATGAATTTCCAGCCAGATATCGATGGAATAGTAGTCGAGTTAACAAGCTTTGCAGGAATAACATTTCCGTTGACACATATCTCAATACTAAGAAATGATTTTAATAGTTTGGAAAATATTTATCCAAAGTTGAAGAAACATTTAGATCTTCGTCACTATTCCGAAAAAACACTGAGTGTCTTAGCACAGTGTAAGGGCACAGAAATATCTATTGAAGGTCCGTGGCATATATGGCTTGGTGTTGTACCGCTACCCGGCACAGTTTTTCAACAGATACGATTTTTAAATATGACAAAAGTGACTTTCGATTATATCAAATCAGTCGGAACTACTCTGAAATGTAAAGCAGCTGGTGCTGCACTGGCTGGTAAGGCTCGAAACACTTTTATGAAGGTTGATTTGCACAGTGTAAAGCATTGGACAATTATGCCGGACGAAAGTATGGATGTTTTGAAGTTGCTACAGGTTGCAGTTGACGAGGTAACATTACCAGATGGTCTCATTCCCATAATATTTGCATTCAGATTTGGTGAACGAACAAAACATGATATTTCTCTTACCGGTTTCAATATGATAAGAAAGACGACAGTACATGTTGGTGTAACAATTTCAAGTAATGATTTGCAGTTATTGTGGGCCAGGCATGGACTTCAGCAAGTGACTGGAGACAGAGGTACATTGTATTCCTGCTGCTCATTTTCAAACATCGTGAATTTCCAGTCTAATATTGACGGCAGAAACATTGACGTTTCGGCTGATGTGCTTAACGTATGCACGATCCCCAATCAGGTTCAGTTTGTTCAGTTTTATGGGGATATTCCACATCGTCGTCCACACCTCAATGTCTACCATCCTGTGTCTGGAATAATTGTATGTGGAGATGTTATCAACAAAGCAACACGTGAGGCTCTCGAGAGGGCGATTGAACCGTACATCTTCTCTTTCGACCAAAATGTTAATCTCCTTCGAGATCTTCGATGTAGGATGGAGTTTGTAGTTGAAGTGCCTCTAGTACCCCATGTTATAACTCCACATATGTACGTTTCGTTACCAAATATAGAAAGACTGTTACAAAAATACGATTTATTGGTACCATATGTAAATGCTGATGACTCGATTTTGTCTTCTTTGAGATCAGTTGGCACACAAATGATAGAAAGACTTCGTAATTTGTATGATGAATATCGATTGACAGGAGACAGTACTGCTACATGGGAGGCATATTCTTTAGGTATGTATAATATTATCATTATGTGTGTATTATCTGATGTAAAAGACACCAATGTCTTCAAAGAAATGAAACTTGGTTGTGTTATGAAATGCGTTTAAGATTCTATGTATAACTCTATTCGCACATACTACAATAGATGCATTAGGATCTGCGAAATGATAGTATGTATGACTCAAGACCTGGATTCATTTACCCAAAATATAATCGAATGGCAAGTGTAGGTATCATGTATCTATTAATATTGTCCAGTTCTTATTCAATGCACCAAATTTATAGTTGAATTTACACCGGTGTAAATTATTTTTGTTTTTGTAATGAAAAAAAAAGTATATGTCCAAATTAAAATATACAAACTCTATCTCCATTTAAACGGTCGAACAAGACACAAGACAACTAATAAGAATTGTTTGCATCAATCCATAGCAGAATTCATAATGGATACTCATTTTTGTTTTTCTTATATGGATCACTCTATTATTTATAATATTTCTTCAGATCATGTCTAATGTTGTATACAGGTAAGACGACAAGTGAAAACACTCAGGGATGTTTCGCACTAACACAATGACATATTTTTCGATTGAAGTTGTGTATATCATGAAAAAAGTCTTACATAATAACAATAGTGTAAGAGGTCAATACTTGAGAAATGCTGCTTCATTGAGTCTCAATCAATCTATGTAAATGTCAGAAGGGCTGAGTGCAAAATGTAAAAGTTTACATTTCTTTTCAGAGCTTTGTCTTGAAAAGATGTTATGGGGAAGACCTGCCTCACTTGTATCGAGCAAATTGGCAGTGGAAATAGGTCCAGGTGCGGTTAGTCTTATGAACTGCAGAACAGGACAATTTGGATTTCTTGCATTGGAGCCTTGGATTTACAGAGCCACGCCACCACCACTTAAAATTTGGTTCAAGTCCAGTACAGCAATTTCGAAAGTAGAAACTTTCTACGGTTTTCACAATTTTCTCGACAGTACGGGTGAACTGCTGGGAAAACAGTTTATAAAAAGGTTTCTTGAAGATTCGTTTATCAGTCAGAGTGTACTTCCTGGTAGCTGTGTTGACTTTTTGCATCATCTACAAGGTCACCCTAATGCACCCTACAAAGGAGTTAGCATAGGAAAAATGTCCCGGGAAGATGTAGCCATGAGTCTTATGGCAATGGTTTCACCACGAGCTTCCAAAGTGTGCACTCGGATGATAGAGTTTCTTATCCTAGCAGACCTACAGCTACAAGATGTCCTACTATCAGGTATTTGTAAATTAATTATTTATTGTACTTGTTTGTACACAATTGTTTTGGAGACATAGTTCTCTCTATTTATTCGGGTACTCATTATTCATTTAAATGGCCAGCGCTAAAACCGAATAACTTGCCAATAGACAAAAAAGAAACATTAGACATTTTCAAACAAATCTTTCTATTTTTTTTGGAAACACAATATGTAAATGGTATGTCTTGATACCGTGTGCCACTAAAAGTTTTAGATTCAAAATATATACCTTTTTATTTTAAGAAGGCAGCTAGGGACATACATTAGTGTATGATATTGTAGACGCAGGGCAAATTTCATCATTGAAACATGTGTACATATAGACATTTGTGTGTCGGTTGTACTAGAATAGTCTTTGTATAGTCTGTTTGCTGGACTTTAAACATTTTCTACCTTAAACATTTAATAATTCTTGATCAAAATCGAATAGACGTAATTATAAAACGATCGTTATTTGTCTACTAAATTTACTTTATATTATCTCAAATTTCACACTATCACTTGTGCATTGACATTTATTAAACTCATATCATTTAACTTCCAGGTATTATTGAAAATCAGCTAGTGCGTTTTCCGGTTATTCAAACCTGGGATACAGCTGGTAACAAGACTTTCAAGTTAATCCCGAATAAATTTGTTGAGCTGTGTTCACCTGATGGCAGCGATAAAGATGAAGCAGAAAGGTTAACCACGGCCATTATACAACAACTTGAGATGCGACAACTGGTATATGCTCGAAAATTCATCTATTTGAGAGGAACATCATTCCCTTGGATTATACCTGTAAGGGATAAGCTTAACAAAAGGAAGAAAATACTAAATGCTAGACAACTTCTTGACACACTGACATTTATTTCTTGCGTAGCATTGATTCAGCAGCAGTGGTTTGTAAACTTTCAAAATATAGAACCAATGCTGGCGACACTTCCTGTAAATCAATTTACAATGCAAATGTTAGACATACTTGGAAAAATAAATTTGTCTTTCGTTGGGACACTCAAAATTCGCCGCCTACATAAAAGCATACCGTTCCAGTTGCCAAAGGATACCACTATAGCTATAACTGCAGAAAAACCAGAAGTGGAAAATCCAAAGCCAATTGAAGAAAGTGAAGATGTTAACCATATACAAGATGTCGTTGAGGATTGTGAAGAGGACACGCAAATTCAAGATGTAGAAAAAACACCAACAACGCATCTTCCTATGGCTGTACAAACTTTTTGGACGGCTCCTGAACTAGAAATTGTGCATGTTTTCAAAATGAAGAAATACAGACAAAATACGTTGAAAGAACTTTTTGAAATATACTGCAATTTATGTCGTGATAGGAAAGTACCGGACAGAAGTTTTGAAAGTTTTAAGAGAAAACTGAACCGTGTCATGTCCACTTAATAGAATGGATTGTGTTTTTACTTTTCAGACTGTTTATTCATTTTCCTGAAATTTATAAAATTTTCAACCTACCATAGCATTTTCAAGTTATATGTTATACAGGTTTTTCTCTCACTTATATCTCATGAAATAGCACATAAACTTTAAACACAACACCATGTTTTTTTTATTTTAAAAGCTTGATGTAAAGCTACTTTCTTAATTCAATTTATACTAAAAACAAAATGCAATAGTTTTTATGCAATCGTGGATTGGTAATAATTATTATCTCGTCTTATGTCTGCATACGTTGTATATAGTAATACTATGTTGTATATAAGTAAGATAGTGTTATGCTGTAAATGATTGGTTAACCTTAAAATTGAGAATGGAAATGGGGAATGTGTCAAAGAGACAACAACCCGACCAAATAAAAAAACAACAGCAGAAGGTCATTAACAGGTCTTCAATGTAGCGAGAAATTCCCGCACCCGGAGGCGTCCTTCAGCTGGCCCCTAAACAAATATATACTAGTTCAGTGATAATGAACGCCATACTTATTTCCAAATTGAACACAAGAAACTAAAATTAAAATAATACAAGACTAACAAAGGCCAGAGGCTCCTGACTTGGGACAGGCGCAAAAATGCTGCGGGGGGTTAAACATGTTTGTGAGATCTAAACCCTTTCCCTATACCTCTAACCAATGTAGAAAAGTAAACGCATAATGGTACTTTCTATTCTAATTTCTAAGGGTTAATTTCTATATACACATACCATTGTATGTCATTGTAATTAGGCCATCTGTTATTTTGTTAGGCGCGTCTTTACAAACAGATTGGGCTGTACTCTATTATCATGTGTATTTTATCTATTCAAATTCTTTATTACCTTGAACTTTACAGTTCATCGGTGTAAATACAAATTTTCATAGTAAAAAAAATAACATTTTTGTTAAGGGGCCAGCTGAAGGACGCCTCCGGGTGCGGGATTTTCTCGTAACATTTAAGACCTGTTGGTGACCGTCTGCTGTTGTTTTTTTTATGGTCGAGTTGTTGTCTCTTTGAAACAGACAGAGAATGTTCATGTAATACTGTCTCTGATTTTAAATGCATTACAAATGTATTTTCCTAAATTGGTTAACTGAATGAGGTTCTTTAAACTTAAAAGTTCAAGAAATTTAAACACACTTGGTCTGGACCAGTAGTATTTCTTTATAAATTTTACTCTAAGTTCCTTATATTTCGGACACACTAAAATGAAATGAAATTCGTCTTCAAAACACTGACGGCAAATTGTACATATACGACGGGACACCTCACTGTTTTGGTAGCGTCCAGTTTCAACTGCTAATAAATGAGAAGAATGTTATTTTTGAAAGAGTTAGGGTTAGGGTTAGGGTTAGGGTTAGGGTTAGGGTTAGGGGTTAGGGGTTAGGGTTAGGGTTAGGGCTAGGGTTAGGGTTAGGGTTAGGGTTAGGGTTAGGGTTAGGGTTAGGGTTAGGGTTAGGGTTAGGGTTAGGGTCAAGATTGGGACATGGTAGTATACTTTGGCGAGGGTTAGTGAGGTGCCCTTTCTCTCTTCTGCGCATGTCTGCCCTTTTTTGTGACTGCGCATGCGTCAGAAATTTCAAAAAATATTTCTAAGTACAGAGTATGAAAAGTGCCTTTGACTTCAATCTTCAAACAGATGTAGAATGGATTTGAAAAGAGATATTTTTATAAAGTTAACTGTTCCTAAAAGATGGAAAAGCAATCTTAAGGATAGAAACGTATTGGTATCACTAAAATGTACGGCCGCACTTTCCGACCTCAGTGAAGAAACGTTTGTGGGAGAGAAAAGCCTAACCCCGAGTTAACCCCAACTCCTAAACTACAACAGATAAAGACTTGCGGTCTTCACTACAAGCTTAATTGTCCAAAAGTACTACCCCTTATGGGGCCGATTTTTTAACGGCAAGCCGATCGAAGCAAAGGATCATGTTGAAATATTAAAAAGATCGACTATGAAAAGTACCCAAAACCATAACCCGACCCCCCATCCCTCCAAAATTGTGATTTTTGAGAAGTTTGTGAAAAAACTTAATACGAAAATCCAATCGGTTACCCTCCTAGACATACCCTTTCCGAGATGGAGTGAGGCCTTCAAAACAACAATTTTAACACATTTGGGGTTTGGGTTAGGGTTAGTGTTTGGGTTAGGGTCAGGGTTAAGGTTAGGGTTAAGGTTAGGGTTAGGGTTAGGGTCAAGATTGGGACATGGTAGTATACTTTGGCGAGGGTTAGTGAGGTGCCCTTTCTCTCTTCTGCGCATGTCTGCCCTTTTTTGTGACTGCGCATGCGTCAGAAATTTCAAAAAATATTTCTAAGTACAGAGTATGAAAAGTGCCTTTGACTTCAATCTTCAAACAGATGTAGAATGGATTTGAAAAGAGATATTTTTATAAAGTTAACTGTTCCTAAAAGATGGAAAAGCAATCTTAAGGATAGAAACGTATTGGTATCACTAAAATGTACGGCCGCACTTTCCGACCTCAGTGAAGAAACGTTTGTGGGAGAGAAAAGCCTAACCCCTAGTAAACCCCAACTCCTAAACTACAACAGATAAAGACTTGCGGTCTTCTCTACAAGCTTAATTGTCCAAAAGAACTACCCCTAATGGGGCCGATTTTTTAACGGCAAGCCGATCGAAGCAAAGGATCATGTTGAAATATTAAAAAGATCGACTATGAAAAGTACCCAAAACCATAACCCGACCCCCCATCCCTCCAAAATTGTGATTTTTGAGAAGTTTGTGAAAAAACTTAATACGAAAATCCAATCGGTTACCCTCCTAGACATACCCTTTTCGAGATGGAGTGAGGCCTTCAAAACAACAATTTTAACACATTTGGGGTTTGGGTTAGGGTTAGTGTTTGGGTTAGGGTCAGGGTTAAGGTTAGGGTTAAGGTTAGGGGTTAGGGTTAGGGTCAAGATTGGGACATGGTAGTATACTTTGGCGAGGGTTAGTGAGGTGCCCTTTCTCTCTTCTGCGCATGTCTGCCCTTTTTTGTGACTGCGCATGCGTCAGAAATTTCAAAAAATATTTCTAAGTACAGAGTATGAAAAGTGCCTTTGACTTCAATCTTCAAACAGATGTAGAATGGATTTGAAAAGAGATATTTTTATAAAGTTAACTGTTCCTAAAAGATGGAAAAGCAATCTTAAGGATAGAAACGTATTGGTATCACTAAAATGTACGGCCGCACTTTCCGACCTCAGTGAAGAAACGTTTGTGGGAGAGAAAAGCCTAACCCCTAGTTAACCCCAACTCCTAAACTACAACAGATAAAGACTTCCGGTCTTCACTACAAGCTTAATTGTCCAAAAGTACTACCCCTTATGGGGCCGATTTTTTAACGGCAAGCCGATCGAAGCAAAGGATCATGTTGAAATATTAAAAAGATCGACTATGAAAAGTACCCAAAACCATAACCCGACCCCCCATCCCTCCAAAATTGTGATTTTTGAGAAGTTTGTGAAAAAACTTAATACGAAAATCCAATCGGTTACCCTCCTAGACATACCCTTTCCGAGATGGAGTGAGGCCTTCAAAACAACAATTTTAACACATTTGGGGTTTGGGTTTGGGTTAGTGTTTGGGTTAGGGTCAGGGTTAAGGTTAGGGTTAAGGTTAGGGTTAGGGTTAGGGTCAAGATTGGGACATGGTAGTATACTTTGGCGAGGGTTAGTGAGGTGCCCTTTCTCTCTTCTGCGCATGTCTGCCCTTTTTTGTGACTGCGCATGCGTCAGAAATTTCAAAAAATATTTCTAAGTACAGAGTATGAAAAGTGCCTTTGACTTCAATCTTCAAACAGATGTAGAATGGATTTGAAAAGAGATATTTTTATAAAGTTAACTGTTCCTAAAAGATGGAAAAGCAATCTTAAGGATAGAAACGTATTGGTATCACTAAAATGTACGGCCGCACTTTCCGACCTCAGTGAAGAAACGTTTGTGGGAGAGAAAAGCCTAACCCCGAGTTAACCCCAACTCCTAAACTACAACAGATAAAGACTTGCGGTCTTCTCTTCAAGCTTAATTGTCCAAAAGTACTACCCCTAAAGGGGCCGATTTTTTAACGGCAAGCCGATCGAAGCAAAGGATCATGTTGAAATATTAAAAAGATCGACTATGAAAAGTACCCAAAACCATAACCCGACCCCCCATCCCTCCAAAATTGTGATTTTTGAGAAGTTTGTGAAAAAACTTAATACGAAAATCCAATCGGTTACCCTCCTAGACATACCCTTTCCGAGATGGAGTGAGGCCTTCAAAACAACAATTTTAACACATTTGGGGTTTGGGTTAGGGTTAGTGTTTGGGTTAGGGTCAGGGTTAAGGTTAGGGTTAAGGTTAGGGTTAGGGTTAGGGTCAAGATTGGGACATGGTAGTATACTTTGGCGAGGGTAAGTGAGGTGCCCTTTCTCTCTTCTGCGCATGTCTGCCCTTTTTTGTGACTGCGCATGCGTCAGAAATTTCAAAAAATATTTCTAAGTACAGAGTATGAAAAGTGCCTTTGACTTCAATCTTCAAACAGATGTAGAATGGATTTGAAAAGAGATATTTTTATAAAGTTAACTGTTCCTTAAAGATGGAAAAGCAATCTAAATGATAGAAACGTATTGGAATCACTAAAATGTACGGCTGCACTTTCCGACATCAGTGAAGAAACGTTTGTGGGAGAGAAAAGCCTAACCCCAAGTTAACCCCAACTCCTAAACTACAACAGATAAAGACTTGCGGTCTTCTTTACAAGCTTAATTGTCCAAAAGTACTACCCCATGGGGCCGATTTTTTAACGGCAAGCCGATTGAAGCAAAGGATCATGTTGAAATATTAAAAAGATCGACTATGAAAAGTACCCAAAACCATAACCCGACCCCCCATCCCTCCAAAATTGTGATTTTTGAGAAGTTTGTGAAAAAACTTAATACGAAAATCCAATCGGTTACCCTCCTAGACATACCCTTTCCGAGATGGAGTGAGGCCTTCAAAACAACAATTTTAACACATTTGGGGTTTGGGTTGGGGTTAGTGTTTGGGTTAGGGTCAGGGTTAAGGTTAGGGTTAAGGTTAGGGTTAGGGTTAGGGTCAAGATTGGGACATGGTAGTATACTTTGGCGAGGGTTAGTGAGGTGCCCTTTCTCTCTTCTGCGCATGTCTGCCCTTTTTTGTGACTGCGCATGCGTCAGAAATTTCAAAAAATATTTCTAAGTACAGAGTATGAAAAGTGCCTTTGACTTCAATCTTCAAACAGATGTAGAATGGATTTGAAAAGAGATATTTTTATAAAGTTAACTGTTCCTAAAAGATGGAAAAGCAATCTAAATGATAGAAACGTATTGGTATCACTAAAATGTACGGCCGCACTTTCCGACCTCAGTGAAGAAACGTTTGTGGGAGAGAAAAGCCTAACCCCGAGTTAACCCCAACTCCTAAACTACAACAGATAAAGACTTGCGGTCTTCTCTACAAGCTTAATTGTCCAAAAGTACTACCCCTAACGGGACCGATTTTTTAACGGCAAGCCGATCGAAGCAAAGGATCATGTTAAAATATTAAAAAGATCGACTATGAAAAGTACCCAAAACCATAACCCGACCCCCCATCCCTCCAAAATTGTGATTTTTGAGAAGTTTGTGAAAAAACTTAATACGAAAATCCAATCGGTTACCCTCCTAGACATACCCTTTCCGAGATGGAGTGAGGCCTTCAAAACAACAATTTTAACACATTTGGGGTTTGGGTTAGGGTTAGTGTTTGGGTTAGGGTCAGGGTTAAGGTTAGGGTTAAGGTTAGGGTTAGGGTAAGGGTCAAGATTGGGACATGGTAGTATACTTTGGCGAGGGTTAGTGAGGTGCCCTTTCTCTCTTCTGCGCATGTCTGCCCTTTTTTGTGACTGCGCATGCGTCAGAAATTTCAAAAAATATTTCTAAGTACAGAGTATGAAAAGTGCCTTTGACTTCAATCTTCAAACAGATGTAGAATGGATTTGAAAAGAGATATTTTTATAAAATTACTGTTCCTAAAAGATGGAAAAGCAATCTAAATGATAGAAACGTATTGGTATCACTAAAATGTACGGCCGCACTTTCCGACCTCAGTGAAGAAACGTTTGTGGGAGAGAAAAGCCTAACCCCGAGTTAACCCCAACTCCTAAACTACAACAGATAAAGACTTGCGGTCTTCTCTACAAGCTTAATTGTCCAAAAGTACTGCCCCTAACGGGGCACGATTTTTTAACGGCAAGCCGATTGAAGCAAAGGATCATGTTGAAATATTAAAATGATCGACTATGAAAAGTACCCAAAACCATAACCCGACCCCCCATCCCTCCAAAATTGTGATTTTTGAGAAGTTTGTGAAAAAACTTAATACGAAAATCCAATCGGTTACCCTCCTAGACATACCCTTTCCGAGATGGAGTGAGGCCTTCAAAACAACAATTTTAACACATTTGGGGTTTGGGTTAGGGTTAGTGTTTGGGTTAGGGTCAGGGTTAAGGTTAGGGTTAAGGTTAGGGTTAGGGTTAGGGTTAGGGTCAAGATTGGGACATGGTAGTATACTTTGGCGAGGGTTAGTGAGGTGCCCTTTCTCTCTTCTGCGCATGTCTGCCCTTTTTTGTGACTGCGCATGCGTCAGAAATTTCAAAAAATATTTCTAAGTACAGAGTATGAAAAGTGCCTTTGACTTCAATCTTCAAACAGATGTAGAAAGGATTTGAAAAGAGATATTTTTATAAAGTTAACTGTTCCTAAAAGATGGAAAAGCAATCTAAATGATAGAAACGTATTGGTATCACTAAAATGTACGGCCGCACTTTCCGACCTCAGTGAAGAAACGTTTGTGGGAGAGAAAAGCCTAACCCCGAGTTAACCCCAACTCCTAAACTACAACAGATAAAGACTTGCGGTCTTCTCTACAAGCTTAATTGTCCAAAAGTACTACCCCTTATGGGGCCGATTTTGTAACGGCAAGCCGATCGAAGCAAAGGATCATGTTGAAATATTAAAAAGATCGACTATGAAAAGTACCCAAAACCATAACCCGACCCCCCATCCCTCCAAAATTGTGATTTTTGAGAAGTTTGTGTAAAAACTTAATACGAAAATCCAATCGGTTACCCTCCTAGACATACCCTTTCCGAGATGGAGTGAGGCCTTCAAAACAACAATTTTAACACATTTGGGGTTTGGGTTAGGGTTAGTGTTTGGGTTAGGGTCAGTGTTAAGGTTAGGGTTAAGGTTAGGGTTAGGGTTAGGGTTAGGGTCAAGATTGGGACATGGTAGTATACTTTGGCGAGGGTTAGTGAGGTGCCCTTTCTCTCTTCTGTGCATGTCTGCCCTTTTTTGTGACTGCGCATGCGTCAGAAATTTCAAAAAATATTTCTAAGTACAGAGTATGAGAAGTGCCTTTGACTTCAATCTTCAAACAGATGTAGAATGGATTTGAAAAGAGATATTTTTATAAAGTTAACTGTTCCTAAAAGATGGAAAAGCAATCTAAAGGATAGAAACGTATTGGTATCACTAAAATGTACGGCCGCACTTTCCGACCTCAGTGAAGAAACGTTTGTGGGAGAGAAAAGCCTAACCCCGAGTTAACCCCAACTCCTAAACTACAACAGATAAAGACTTGCGGTCTTCACTACAAGCTTAATTGTCCAAAAGTACTACCCCTAACGGGGCCGATTTTTTAACGGCAAGCCGATCGAAGCAAAGGATCATGTTGAAATATTAAAAAGATCGACTATGAAAAGTACCAAAAACCATAACCCGACCCCCCATCCCTCCAAAATTGTGATTTTTGAGAAGTTTGTGAAAAAACTTAATACGAAAATCCAATCGGTTACCCTCCTAGACATACCCTTTCCGAGATGGAGTGAGGCCTTCAAAACAACAATTTTAACACATTTGGGGTTTGGGTTAGGGTTAGTGTTTGGGTTAGGGTCAGTGTTAAGGTTAGGGTTAAGGTTAGGGTTAGGGTTAGGGTTAGGGTCAAGATTGGGACATGGTAGTATACTTTGGCGAGGGTTAGTGAGGTGCCCTTTCTCTCTTCTGCGCATGTCTGCCCTTTTTTGTGACTGCGCATGCGTCAGAAATTTCAAAAAATATTTCTAAGTACAGAGTATGAGAAGTGCCTTTGACTTCAATCTTCAAACAGATGTAGAATGGATTTGAAAAGAGATATTTTTATAAAGTTAACTGTTCCTAAAAGATGGAAAAGCAATCTAAAGGATAGAAACGTATTGGTATCACTAAAATGTACGGCCGCACTTTCCGAGATTATTGATAGTTAAACATCATTTCATAGAAGAAAAATAATACATTCCAATAATACGTAAAAGGATACGAAAATGTATACAGCACAATGAAAAGCTCTTGTATTGCAAACTATTTTTGTTTCCCGAAATAAATAAAACATTTATTCGAATAGTTCATTGTTAAGGAGTTTAATGAAAACAATAGAAGTCATATGAGTAGTAAAATTTACTGACCTGTTATCAATAAGAATTAGTACCGATTGATCTTCTTCTATCGTTTTAAATGATCGACCTTGCTACTTCCATTCATGACGTTTGACATTCTTCCTACTTTCTTTTCTGACGAAAAGAGAAGAAAAGAGGAATGTATCCTATCAAGAGGACAGATAAAGGTGTGTGGCACCAAGAGGAAGGCAGAAAGTCTGCTGCGTGAAGCGGAAGGAGAAGGATGTGTTTTGATAAGAGGAAGGAGAAAGGTAAGTGTTAATAAGAGGACGAAGGTAAAGGGAAGAAGGCGGGTGTGTTGTAAAAGAAAAAGGAAGGATGAATCCTCCTTCCGCATCCTTCCTCTTGAGACCGTGTGTAAATAAGTCTGAACTTTAAAAAATCGATAAACAAGAAGTTGATGCATATTAGATCTAAAAATGCATCCTTTGAAATCATGAATCTTTGCCAGATCCAAATTTGCAAGATTTTAAAACTCTTTTTATGTTTTCGAAAGAAAATAATAACAGTAGAAATTCTGATTTCATACACTCTTCTGCATAGGCATTGCTGATATACATAAGGTTAATTACTTATATTAATAACGTCTTTCAACAAAAAAGGTAATAGTGACTATGTGATTATTCATAGTCAACAACTCATTTTATGGAAAAAGAGAATACTGTTATTTTATACGTATAAGGATACGAAAATGTATATATCACTATGAAAACCTCTTTTATTGCAAATCATTTGTGTTTCCCAAAATAAATAAATGATTCATTCAAATATTTCATTATTAAAGAGTTCAATGAAAACAATGGTAGTCATAAGAGTAGTAAAAACTTACTGACCTGATATTGATAAGACTTCGTACCATTTGAACTTCCTCTCTCTTTTTATATGATCGACCTTCCTCCTTCCAAATATGACGTTTGACATTCTTCCTCCTTCCTTTTCTGACGTGAAGGAAGGAAGGAAGAATGTTAAATATCAAGAGGAAGGATAAAGGTGTGTGGCACAAAGAGAAAGTCTGAAGGTCTGCGGCGAGAAGCGGAAGGAAATGGATGTGTTGTGACAAATGAAAGGAGGAAGGTATGTGGTTACAAGAGGAAGAAGTTAAAGAGAAGGAAGCAGATGTAATTTAAAAGAAAAAGAAAGGATGATTCCTCATTCCGCATTCTTCCTCTTGTTACCGCGGGTAAAAAAACCTTAAATTTCAGAAATCGACATGCAGGAAGTTGTTGCTTATCAGATCTAAAAAAAGACATTATGTAAAATCATCAATCTTTGCCAGATCCGAATTTGCAAAATTTAAAGACTCTAATCGTGTGTTTGAGAGAAAAAAAATTAAAGTAGAAATTCTGATTCCATACACTCTTCTGTATATTCTTTGCTCATTTATATTAGGTTAATTACTTATGTTGATAACGTATTTTAACAAAAAGGCAATGAGTATATGATTATTGATAGTCAACAGCTCATTTTATCAAAAAAAGAATACAGACCAATAATACATGTAAGGATTCGAAAATGCATACATAACACTGAAAACCTCTGTTATTGCAACTATTTTTGTTTTCCCAAATTCAATAAAACATTTATTCAAATAATTCATTATTGAAGAGTTCAATGAAAACAATAATAGTCATAAGAGTAGTAAAAAGTTACTGACCTGATATCAATACGGGTTAGTACCGGTTGATCTTCCTCATTCCGTTTATGACGTTTGACATTCTTCCTCATTCTTTTTCTGACGTAAAGGGAAGAAAGGAGGAAGGTATCATATCAAGAGGAAGTATATAAAGTCATGTGGCACCAGGGGGAAGGCGGGAGGTTTGCGGCGAGCAGCGGAGGGAAGAAGATGTGTTGTGATAAGAGGAAGGAGGACAATGTGTGGTTACAAGAGGAAGAAAGAAAAGGGAAGGAGGCAGGTGTGTTTTAGAAGAAAAAGGAAGGGTGAAGGTATTCCTCTTTCTGCATCCTTCCTCTTGTTATCGGGTGTAAATATGGAAGAGGCTTTAAGCTTGTAGTGAAGACCGCAAGTCTTTATCTGTTGTAGTTTAGGAGTTTGGGTTAACTCGGGGTTCGCCTTTCCTCTCCCACAAACGTTTCTTCAGTGAGGTCGAAAAGTGCGGCCGTACATTTTAGTGATACCAATACGTTTTCATCCTTTAGATTGCTTTTCCATCTTTTAGGAACAGTTAACTTTATAAAAATATCTCATTTCAAATTCATTCTACATCTGTTTGAAGATTGAGGTCAAAGGCACTTTTCATACTCTGTACTTAGAAATATTTTTTGAAATTTCTGACGCATGCGCAATCACAAAAAAGGGCAGACATGCGCAGAAGTGAGAAAGGCCACCTCACTAACCCTCGTCAAAGTACACTACCATGTCCCAATCTTGACCCTTACCCTAACCCTAACCCTAACCTTAACCCTAACCTTAACCCTGACCCTAACCCAAACACTAACCCTAACCCAAACCCCAAATGTGTAAAAATTGTTGTTTTGGAGGCCTCACTCCATCTCGGAAAGGGTAAGTCTAGGAGGGTAACCGATTGGATTTTCGTATTAAGTTTTTTCACAAACTTCTAAAAAATCACAATTTTGGAGGGATGGGGGGGGGGGGGGTCGGGTTATGGTTTTTGGTACTTTTCATAGTCGATCTTTTTAGTATTTCAACATGATCCTATGCTTCGATTGGCCTGCCGTTAAAAAATTGACCCCGTTATGGCCAGTACTTTTGGACAATTAAGCTTGTAGTGAAGACCGCAAGTCTTTATCTGTTGTAGTTTAGGAGTTGGGGTTAACTCGGGGTTCGCCTTTCCTCTCCCACAAACGTTTCTTCAGTGAGGTCGGAAAGTGCGGCCGTACATTTTAGTGATACCAATACGTTTTCATCCTTTAGATTGCTTTTCCCTCTTTTAGGAACAGTTAACTTTATAAAAATATCTCATTTCAAATCCATTCTACATCTGTTTGAAGATTGAAGTCAAAGGCACTTTTCATACTCTGTACTTAGAAATATTTTTTGAAATTTCTGACGCATGCGCAATCACAAAAAAGGGCAGACATGCGCAGAAGTGAGAAAGGGCACCTCACTAACCCTCGTCAAAGTACACTACCATGTCCCAATCTTGACCCTAACCCTAACCCTAACCCTAACCCTAACCCTAACCCTAACCCTAACCCTGACCCTAACCCTAACCCTAACCCTAACCCTAACCCTAACCCTAACCCTAACCCTAACCCTAACCCTAACCCTAACCCATAAGTTTAATTACTTATATTGATAACGTCTTTCAACAAAAAGGTAATGACTATGTGATTATTTATAGTCAACAACTCATTTTATAGAAAAAAGAGAATACTGTTAGATTATACGCATAAGGATACGAAATGTATATATCACAATGAAAACCTCTTTTATTGCAAATCATTTGTGTTTCCCAAAATAAATAAATGTTTCATTCAAATTATTCATTATTAAAGAGTTCATTGAAAACAATGGTAGTCATAAGAGTAGTAAAAACTTACTGACCTGATATTGATAAGACTTCGTACCATTTGAACTTCCTCTCTCTTTTTATATGATCGACCTTCCTCCTTCCATTGATGCCGTTTGACATTCTTCCTCCTTCCTTTCTGACGTGAAGGAAGGAAGGAAGAATGTCAAATACCTAGGGGAAGGATAAAGGTGTGTGGCACAAAGAGAAAGTCTGAAGGTCTGCGGCGAGAAGCGGAAGGAAATGGATGTGTTGTGATAAATGGAAGGAGGAAGGTATGTGGTTACAAGAAGAAGAAGTTAAAGAGAAGGAAGCAGATGTGATTTAAAAGAAAAAGACAGAATGATTCCTCATTCCGCATTCTTCCTCTTGTTACCGCGGGTAAAAAAAACTTAAATTTCAGATATCGACATGTAGGAAGTTATCAGATCTAAAAAAAGACTTTATGTAAAATCATCAATCTTTGCCAGATCCGAATTTGCAAAATTTAAAGACTCTAATCGTGTGTTTGAGAGAAAAAAAAAATAATAGTAGAAATTCTGATTCCATACACTCTTCTGTATATGCTTTGCTTATTTACATTAGGTTAATTACTTATGTTGATAACGTATTTTAACAAAAAGGCAATGACTATATGATTATTGATAGTCAACAGCTCATTTTATCAAAAAAAGAATACAGACCAATAATACATGTAAGGATTCGAAAAAGCATACATCACACTGTGTTATTGCAACTATGTTTGTTTCCCCAAATTAATAAAACATTTATTCAAATAATTCATTATTGAAGAGTTCAATGAAAACAATAATAGTCATACGAGTAGGTAAAAGTTACTGACCTGATATCAATACGGGATAGTACCGATTGATCTTCCTCATTCCGTTTATGACGTTTGACATTCTTCCTCATTCTTTTTCTGACGTAAAGGGAAGGAAGGAGGAATGTATCATCTCAAGAGGAAGGATATAAAGTCATGTGGCGCCAGGAGGAAGGCGGAAGGTTTGCGGCGAGCAGCGGAGGGAAGAAGATGTGTTGTGATTAGAGGAAGGAGGAAGGTGTGTGGTTACAAGAGGAAGAAGGAAAAGGGAAGGAGGCAGGTGTGTTTTAAAAGAAAAAGGAAGGGTGAAGGTATTCCTCTTTCTGCATCCTTCCTCTTGTTACCGGGTGTAAATATGGAAGATGTGTTGTGGTAAGAGAAAGGAGGAAGGTGTGATTTCAATGAAATAGGAAGGAGGAAGGTTTGTGTATTGATTCCTCCCTCCGCTTGTTACCGCATGCCTTGGTCCTACCTCATCCTTCATTGTGTTACCAAACACCATCCTCCTTTCTATTGACCTTCGACATCTCCCTTTGTCCTTCCCTTTACGTCAAAAAAGGAAGGAGGAACAATGTAATACGTCATAAATGGAAGGAGGAAGGTCAATCGTTTAAAACTATAGCACGAAGATGTATTTACAATCAGCACGAAGTCTTACCAAATATCAGGTTAGTTGATAGTTACTACTCGTATGTCTACCATTCTCTTGAACAATTTATAAATGAAGAATCGATGTGTTTTTTTTTGTTTTTGGTAAAACACCAAAGTTCTGCTATAAAAGATATATTTTCAGCGGTTCCATAACGATTTTAAATTAAAAAAAATACAATTATTTTGCATATACCCCTTCTTATTACCTTTAATCTAATATTAACTGTGCTTTAATACTTTATGGTATATTTCATCGAACTGCATGTATACATTTTAAAAGAAAATAATGTAAAACGTCATAAAGAAAGGAGGACAGTCCATCGTTTAAAACTATAGCACGAAGGAGATATACAATCGGCACAAAGTCTTATACAATATTAGGTTAGTTAATATGCATTACTCGTATGACTACTATTTTATTGAACAATTAAGACAAAGAAAATCTGATTAATAAAACATCCTTCTTTCTCTTGTTGCTACATATTTCTTCTTATGTGAATATTATCGCTTCAACTGTCAACTGAAGATGAGTGTACGACACTGACTGGCGGTCAAGCCCTCGCACGTTCGGTATTTGTTTTCTCTACGCGTACTTTATACTTAATGATTAGTGGTATACAAATAAATTGATCTGCTACTGTACTACTACTTGTGTGCCTACTATTGTTATCATTGAACACTTAAATAATGAAGGTTTGAATTTATGCTTTATTTCTTTTGGGAAACACGAAACAAAATGCTATGACAGAAGTGTTCATTCCGATGTAGACATTTTATCCCCTATATTTAATAACCGAAATGTATTTTTTTCATTAAAATAATTGTTTACTATGCAAAAATCAAATACGGATTGCATTTTCTTAAAAGACATTTTCAACGCATGTGATTTACTTAATACACTTTAACAATGCATATGCAGAATATTTTAAGAAAATTAGAATTTGTACTCTTATTGCTTTCTCTCTCCAAAACGATTTGGAGTGTTTAATTATCAAAACCTTAAAACAATTAAATGATTTGCAAATACCACATTTGTCTGTTTGTCTGCCTATTAGTTTTCATAGACTTGTATACATATATTTTCTTTATCAATAATTTGCACAACCTCCAATCCAATTGTAAAGTTGAATTTTAACTATGACATGTATAACATGTTTCATGTTCAAATAATCGTATCTATGACATTATTTTTTACACTTATATTCCTTGTTTTTTTTCTTCAGAAATGGATAATTGGATAAAAATACAAATGCATCAAATGGTAAGTCAAAGGAGGGAATAAAATCTGTAAAAATAATAAGAACTATTCAGTATTATGTACTCATTTGATATTGTGGACGCAAAAGCAAAACTATAATTTAATCATGACAATATAACATAAGATAAAATGACAAAATATAAGACAGTTGGATCATTTACAGGCAGATACAAATGAATCTTTCAATGTAGGTATGCAACTTTTAATTCCAGTTTTATTTTAGTTATGAAATGCGCATTACCACTTGAACAAGATACATATCATTTAATTAAAAAACAATGAAATAAAAAAATAAAACACAGTTTTATTACTTTCAGAGAGAAGAATAGAAGGCGGAAATAAGAAATGTGAACATGGAATTGAAAGCATTATTTATAAACTTTAAAGCGAATGAATTGAAAGCAGAAGTAACAAAAGGGAACATGGATTTGAGAGCAATGATGACATATCTTATAAACGGTAAATAATTGTCTTTTTGTATCGCTTAATACAGTCACAACTATATTCATTTCTTAACGCTTGGCTTGGAATAGACCTGTAATAAAAATGTCAATAACAAATATTATATAGGGAACCTACAACGCAACAGGCTATTGCTCATAAGTTCACTGTTGTTATAGAAAATAATAATATAATTTGTTGATTGCTTATGTTGTTGATATCGAAGCTGTTTTCGTGTTTGATATTGTTGATGTTTTTAAACAGCAAATACTGAAAATGAAAGCAGCGGGCAAACAGACAGCACACAGAGGAATGACACAACATCAGATGAGGATGAAGATAGTCAATATATGCGGTACCTAAGAAACACTAAACACGAACACAGTGAGGATGATGATGATGACGATGATAGCAGTGATCATATGGATGGTCATGATGAGGAACATAAGGATGATATTATTGATACCGATGCTGTAGAAATAGAAAAAGAACAGAAACAGACAGGTGTAGCAGGTAAAATAGATTGTATTATATTTATCTATCTTTCATTGCTTAACTCTATCGTTATTTCCAAGCAAATTGATAATGAAAAGGGCGTATGCATCAATGGGTCAACAAACCGACCAAAGAGTAGAACAGCCGAAGGCAAACTATTGGACTTCCCCGAAGTGAGAAAATACAACACTAAGAGGCAGCCTAACCCTTTAAACAAAAATTTGTCCTAACTCAGTGAAAAAGGGCGTCACATTCAACTCCGAAACATATAGAACAAATCAGTAAATTGAGGTTTGTAATTTTATATTTTCCACGGCAACTACTGATACTTACTATTAATAAAGACTTTCAAGTTTACTAAAGAGAAATAAAGGTAATTATGAATATAGAATTACAAAACATTTGATTAAACAATAACACATGATTTGGTTGAAGGAATCGTGGCAAAACATGTTTAATTTAAGACGTTTAAAAACAGTTGTTCTGTTAAAAAGCTTTCGAATTGCAATACAGAACAATCTCAAGACAGAAAAAAAGTAAAACTGAACAAGATTGTTGTTTTTGATATAACTAGCCGTTATTTATTTGTTCCTTAAAGATTTCTAAAATACGACAAAAAATGAACAATGAAACAACTAAGTTTCTAAATACGATCCAATATGAATGGAAATTTCGCACAAGGATCACAATTGTTGGCGGATTTGTATGTTAGTGCAATACAAGGTAGCGGGCATGACGTAAACAGAATAATCACAAACATCAACTTTATATATTACTATTATAGTGCTATGGAGTTGATGAGAAAAAATGCCATCCAAGGCCCTTATGTTTTATTAATACTAAATTAATTTCTTAACGTTTGGCTGGGAATAGACCTGTGATAAAAATGTCGATATAAAGTTGTATAGAGAATGTACAACTCAACAGGCTATTGCTCAGAAATTCACTGTTGTTATAGAAATTAATAAATTATATAATTTGTTAATTGCTTATGTTGTTGATATCGAAGATGTTTTGGTGTGTGATAATATTGCTGATGTTTTCAATCAGCAAATTCTAAAACTGAGAGTAGCGGGCAAACAGACAGCACACAGAGGGATGACACAACATCAGATGAGGATGAAGATAGTCAATACATGCATTACCAAGGAAACACTACACACGAACACAGTGGGAATGATGATGATGACGAAGATAGCAGTGATCATATGGATGGTCATGATGAGGAGGCTAAGGAGGATAAGATTGATAATGATGAAGTAGAAATGAAAAAAGAACAGAAACAGACAGGTGGAGCAGGTAAAATATATAGTGTTATATTTATCTACCTTTCATTGCTCAACTCCATCGTTATGTCCAAGCAAATTGAGAATGGAAACAGCGTATGTATCAAAGAGTCAACAACCCGACCACATAGCAAATAACAGCCCAAGGCCAACAACGGGACTTCCCAAAAGCGGGAAAATACAGCACTGGGCAGCAAGCTGGCCTATTAAACAAAAATATGCCATGGTTCAGTGAAAGAGGGCGTCACATAAAACTCCGAAACATAAAGATTAACAAAGTAAACAAAAAAATTCAAGACTAGCAAAAAGCAGAGGCTCCTGACTTGAATCATACATAAACATGCGGAGGGTTAACGTGTTTTCAGAGATTTTAAAATCAAATTGTTACATAAACGACCAAATCGAATTCACAATAAGTTTGTCAATATTCGTTCTTTTTATTTCAGACAGAGTATGTTTAGAAGAGCAGGTTCGAGAGAATGGTGTGTATATCAAATGTAATTCCTTATTATACTTTTCACCTTAACTTTCAAGTTATATATGTTATTAAACTATTAAACTTTACTTTCAACAGTGATTGAAATGCTGTGTGTGGAACCAATAAATGTGACATCTTCTACCAAGCATACCTTACCTCCAAAACAGAACAGTCCACCAGAGCCAATACTTCCAGCCAAAGGGAAGCCAAAAAGTAAGTAATCTACTTTGTACGTGCATGAACTGTGTTTTGAATTGTAGGTGATGGGTAGACATGGTAGATAGCAACAAGGAAAAACAAACATTTTCTGATTTTTTTTTCAGGAAAAAGCTTGACACAGGTGATTGAAGAACTGCAAAGTAAGTATAATTTTAAAAGCTCAAAAATGTTCAAACAATATATACGATTATATGGTCACAATATAAAAGTTTAGAAAATGGAAACATGCATAATGAAATGATATTGTGCAATAGTGAGGATTAAAGGTTACTGCATAACATTTTCATGATTTATTGATTTAAGAGATTCTAAATTACAAGTACTGCAATAAATTGAGCAACTTTGATAACTGATCATTGATTTGCAAATGACGATTTCCGATAACTACTTTTAAATCTTTTTTTACAGAGTTACACAAATTACAGAAATGTCAGGAAAAGGAACAGTCTAAAACATCCAAACAAAATGGTAAGTAAAACAAACAAGAGCATTTTGTACAAGTTCTAAAAGCAACTCATTTCTTCATTCTGTCAATATCTTATGGTATTTTTAAAAATGAAATAGTAAACAAAATTATTTCTTTTTTGTAGTTCCGCAGACCAAACCCAACCTTTGCAAAACAGAAAAGAAAAAATCTGTAAAGGAAGGTTTGTAATCTAATATTTTTCTCCGTTAACAACTTACTATTACCAAAGACTTCCAAATTTACTGAAGGGAAATTAAGGTAATGATGACTTTAGAATTACAAATGTTTGATTAAACATAAAACACATGATTGTATTGGAGGGATCATTGCAAAACATGTTTAACTTAAGACATTTAAAAACAATTGTACTGTACCTTGAAATTGCCATACAGAACAATCTCATGACAGAAAACAATAAAAACTGTAAAGGATTGTTGGTATGAATATCATAAGCCGTTATTTATTTGTTCTTTAAATTTGTTTTCAAAATACGACAAAAATGAACAATGAAACCTATAACTTTGTAAACACGATCTAATATGAATGAAAATGTCGCACAAGGATCACAATCGTTAGCGAATATTTACGTTAGTGTAATACAAGGTAAGAACAAATCTTAGTTAATGAATTATCATTATTTTTTGCCAGACACTATGATTGTAAAAGGCGAGAAATGGTTTACCCAAGGCAGAACACCATCTCAACCCAGTTCATCGAAGTCAAAGCTTAAACCTAAAGGTATTTATATTACATACGAAAACAACCAGCCATCTATACTGCTAAAATGACAAGTTTCAATTTAGTTGATAGAGAGCATGATGTAAAAAAGACGAATCAAAGAAATCAATTTTATATGTTACTAATATAGAATAATGGAGTTGATTAGAAATTATACCACATAAGGCGCTTATTTTGTCTACATAATACAAATTTGCTATACTTCACTAATACCACAAATACCTATTACCAGTTACCTAATCTGTCAGGCGCTCACTTAATTGTGTGCGTTCACTTAACTGTGCATTTGAAATTTGTTATATACACGGCTCATAACATGTACTTCATCATTAGATAGGAGTTGACACTACTACATGTACTCATTGACCAAATCAATTTATCTACAAAACAATTCCGGTTATAATCAGGTCGTGTTAATTCAAATAGTTTATTTGAAAGCAGATAAAACGCCAATATAAATACGCACAACTAGGCTGAAAATAAGGCGTAGATACTTTATGTCGCGGAAGTGATTTCTGTATATATTAATTTGACTTGCGTACAATTGATATCATACATGATCTTGACTACCATTTCAATCTACTTTCAGGACATTTCAAAGATGAACAATCAAAATACATTATAAAGTACAATAACAATTCCAATCCAACCTGGTCGTCAGCCGATTTTGTAATACAAAACTTAAAAATGGCTGGTGAGCACTTTACATATGGATGGAGGACGAATTTTCATTACAGCAACTAAAAGATAAAGTAAAGAACTTGAAAAAGTATGTTTTATGCTAAAATATAGAAGTATATGTGTCAGAGTAAACATTTGCTTCAATTTTATTTTTTTAAATGCATTTCAATTGAATACGTTATTTATAAATGTTATGGAAGTGTTATTGTGTTCTACATGTGTAACACTTTTTCGTAAAAGAACTGAAAGATAAAGTCACTTAAAACAGTATGTTTCATACTTAAATATAGAATATATTTGTCAAAACTATTTTGCTTTTTTAGACTACATTATTGATAAATGTTATGCAATGTGTAATTATGTACTACACTTGTCACAATTTATATATATTTTTAGGGCAGCGGAAAAGAAAGAGAGGAGAAGTGTGATAAGTCCAAAATGTTGAGCGAAGATTTGACTCTCCGGCAAGACCATAGTGAAAATAAAACAGTTTTGTTAAAGCATATTGTAGTACATACTGTTTTGCTTTTGTTTGCGATGCCGCACTTTTGGTGTTATACAATGATACATAGGACAATGTGTTTTACCTTAAAACAGATGATGACAAAATATAGTTCAATATATATATCTTTTAATAAATAATATAGATATTAATATACTAGGAGTTTGATTCTCAATTAATTCCGGGTCAAGAACACTTTAAAATATACTTTACCTTATCTGCCAATGGTAGATTACTACATGGTGCAATGCATTGACGAACGAACCACACATTCTCTTAAAAACACCTAAATGTGTTTCTCTTCTGTAAGAGTTACTTTCAATTTAATATCCAACAAGGTCTTTTTTAACGAACCTTGACTACCCAGGAAGGTTTGGCACGGTCGGGTTTCAATATCGCTGTCCTTTTTATCGTTTTTATTCTGCGGACCTTCCTTCTTCAATGTATGACATTTGACACTCTTTCTCTTGCATTTTCTGACGTAAAATCATCCTTCATTCACCTATCAATGCACAGCTTCCCCTTTTGCCAATGCGTTACCCCTATCACAAAAAGAAAGGAGGCGATGTTTACTATAAGGTAAATATATAAATACAGCCTAATATTTCGACCCGTTAAGGTCTTTCTCAAGGAATATTGTATTACAAACAAAGACACGAATATATAAATTATACATTTTATTATTTTCGTTTTCGATACAGACACTTTTCTTTCTTTTTCTCAATATAAAAATGCACTTGGACATATTTCTTCATTTTTTTCAAAACATTACAATAAATTACAAATATACGAATAATGGTGCACGTATAATCAAAACTAACAGCAAATTATTAAAAACTCAATTATGATAAACACTCAAAAAGTTAAAAAGGTTAAGGCTTACTATTTTGAAACCGTAAGTTCTTTGTCAAAAGATATGTACAGTAGATATATACAGGCTTTTTACAGGAAGTTGTATCTAGCTCTTACTGTATAGTTTTATTGATATTTGGGACGACGATTGATGCTTTCGCACTAAAATCGTCACATATATAAAGTAACATTTCAAAAGGATATCAAGAAGAGGCTTTTCATACACTGTGAGAAGGTCAGCTTTTATATTTACTTTCGTCCATTAATATTGGTGGAAACAAAGTCAATTTAGTGTTTTCTTCCACCACTAGAGGGACAACTGACATTGCGTGTCTTATTCAGAAACTACTTTTTTTTATTGTACACAGACAAATTGTCGTCTTAACGATTGTATGTATAAATCCTTTCGTCCATTGATATTGGGGGTAACACAGTCAATTAAAAGTAATAAGGTTTGGTAAACACTTTCAACACATCAGTTACTTGAGATCACATATTTAGCACCCGGGTGATCATTGTCGTCCCGAAAAGCTGACCGATCTGCTTTCTCGGGACGACGATTGATGCTTCCGCACGATAATTGTCACATATATACAGGAAAATTTCAAAAAGATATCAAAAAGAGGTTTTCATACACTGTGAGAAGGTCAGTTTTTATATGTACATTCTTCCATTAATATTGGGAATACCAAAGTCAATTTAATGTTGTCAAGCATTTATTGAATTCTTTGAAAACCAATTGCTTCAGACCATCTGTATGCAGTGTCGCATGTCTAGACTTTGTTTTGGTATTGTTTTCATATCTCCTCAAAAATGAAGAGCAATGACTGATAAATTGCATATTATAATGTAAATATACACTGGCTGCAAATGATAGGTAAAGGTCTAAGGTCCTAAAGGTCAAGAAGATCCAGATGGGTTAACTCGATTAGTCTTTATAAGGGGTCCAAACTGATGTCTAAAAGTCCAGCATGCCTTCCCCATATCTATCAAAGTCTATAAAAATTACCCACGGCAGGTTTTTTACACATTTTTTATAGCTTAGTTTGGACATATCTTTAAACGAACCCGATTTTTAATACACCTTGGCCTGTTGACACAAAACGTTAGTTTATACAGTCACATGCCTACCCCTCTATTTTTCAAGGTCTTTAAGAAATGCCTCACGACAATACTTTTTCACATTTGAAGATTTTACATATTTTACACGATTTTTTTAAGATCTGATATGCATCAACTTCTTGTTCGCCGAAATTTTAAAATTCCACAAGGAAGGTTTTACGTAAATATTTTCTTGGTTCCCTTGAAAACGAATTATTTTATATTTCGTTATGAGTTTGGTGATTTTGCGTTGTATGACATGCAAGGTAATTCTTTGCCAACGTTTTATTGACTTCTTTGAAAGGAAATTGTTAACGAACTGCTATAGAACAACTTCTGCAGTAATGCACGTCCATATCCTGTTTTGGTATTGTTGTCACATGTTCTCCCAAACGAATAGGGTTGGGGTTAAGGTTAGGGGTAATGTTAGAAATAGGGTTAGATTAGGATTAGGATTAGAGTCAGTTTTGGAGTTGGAGTAAATGTCGGGTTTAGGTTTCACTCTCACGCAAACGCTTCTTCAGTGAGGTCGGAAAAAGCGGCTGTTCACTTCAGTAACTTTAACAAGTCCCATCCTCTAGATAACCTTTTTAGCTTTTCGGAACAGTTGATGGTAAGAAACTATATCTATTTAAATCCATTCTACACCTGTTTGAACATTGAAGTCAAAGGCGCACTGTACTTAGGGTTAGGGTTAGGTTTAGGGTTAGACATAATGTTGGACCCTAACCCTTACCCTAACCCTAACCGGAAAAGAGAAGTTCTGCCTAACCCAAACCTCAACCTCCAACAATAATATATCCGTCCATATATGTCTATACCCCAAATGTGTCTATAGACCTAACCCAAACCCTAACCCTAACCTTAACCCAAACCCAAACCTTAACCCTATTCCAAACCCCAAATTCGTTAAGATCGTTATACTCTTTATCTTTGAATGCGTTAGTCAAGAGGGTACCGATTGTATTTTAGTATTAAGTGTTTTTACAAACGTCTTACAAAATACAGTTTTGAAGGGATGATGATCAGATTAGGGTTTTTGGTACTTTCCAAAGTCGATCTCTTCAAAATCGCAGTATGATCCTATGATCTGATAGTCTTGAAATTACAAAATCGAACCCATTAGGTTTTGTACTTTTCACGAGCAAGCCTATGGTGAGGACCGCAAGTCTTTATCTTTTATAGTTTGAAAGTTGAGGGGAATGTCTGGATTGGGCTTCAGTCTTTTCAAGGTCAATCTTTTTTTCACATCCCAACATGATCCTGTGCTCCGATCAGTTGAAATTTAAAAAATCGACCCAACGGACCAGTATTTTTGGACAAGCATGATTAGGTTGAAGACCGCATGTCTTTATATGTTGAAGTATTGCAGTTTATATTCTGACCCCTCCCCCCCCCCACACACACACACTCAAACCACCCCCTTTTGTTACCGAATACCTTCCTCCTTCCTCTTGTTATATCCCACATACCATCCTCTTTCCCCTAATCTAAACACAACTTCCTTCTTCCGCCTCTTTCCGCACACCATCCTTCTTTCCCTTGGAACCCTACACACAACCATGCATCCACATATACCTTCCTCCTTCCTTTTGTTACCGAAAACCTCCTTCCCTCCTTTCCCTAAAACACACCTTCCCTCTTCTTTTTTTCTTAAACACACCTTCCTCCTTCCTTTTCATTTAAAACGCACCTTCCTCCTTTCTTTTCATTTAAAACGCACCTTCCTCCTTCCTTTTCATTTAAATGCACCTTCCTCCTTCCTTTTCATTAAAACGCACCTTCCTCCTTCCTTTTTCCATCTTCCTCCTGTTACCACATACCTTCCTCCAGCCTCATATCACAACACATTTTCCTCCTTCCGATGCTCTCTGCAGACCTTCCTCCTCCCTCTTGGTACCACACACCTTTATCCTTCCTCTTGATAGGATACATTCCTCCTTCCTTCCCGTTACGTCATGAAAGGAAGGAGGAAGAGTGTCAAACGTCACAAATAGTAGGGAGGTCGATCATTGAAAACGATAGAAAGTAGGAGGAGAATCAGTCGTTACAAAGTCTTATTGATATCAGGTCAGTAAATTTTACTACTCTAAGACTACAATTGCTTTCATCGAACACTTTAATAATGAATTATTTGAATTAATGTTTTATTTATTTGGGGAAACACAAATAATTTGCAATAAAAGAGGTTGTCATTGTGATATATACCTTCTACGTATATATTTTGTTTTATCACAGTCATTACCTTTTTGTTAAAAGAAATTATCAACATAAGAAATTTACCTAATGCACATCAGAAATGCCTATGCAGAAGAATGTATGGAAAACAGAATTTCTACTATTATTATTTTTTTCTTTCAAAAAATAGATTAGAGTTTTTAAATCTTGCGAATTTCATGATTTTACATAAAGCATTTTAGATCTATTATGCACTAACTTCCTGTTTGTAGATATTTTTAAATTCAACCATTTTACGACAAGGATAGTTTTTCGTAAATATGTTCTTGTTTCACATGAAAACTAATGCTTTTATATTTGGTTTGGGGTTTTGCGATCTTGAGTTGTAACGTGTACGCAGGGTTCAGATCTAATTTACTGCAACTTCCTTTTTTTACATAGTTGAAAATGTATCTACGTCTTATACATGAACGGAAATTCTTTGTTAAATATTTGATATTTTTGGGAGGGGCAGGTTTTGTTTTCTGACTGATAGAACTATTCTTTTTGATCTGTTACTACGCATGCTGAATTTTTACTACAGCAAAGTTGATTTTGAAAATAATACATATTGTCTGGGTTTTATATACCCGCAAACAAAAAAATCGTATAATGGTATGGTGTCGTCGTCTGCATCGTCGGCTTCGTCATCTGATTCGTCCGAACACACATTTGGTGTCCAGACAATAACTATAGTTTAAGTGAATGGATCTCTATGAAATTAAATAAAAGGTTCAATACAACAAAAGGAAGGTTGGGATTTTATTTTGGGGATGATGGTACCATCCGTTTTGGAATAAGGGGTCCAAAAGGTGCCCAAAAACCAGCATTTTTTCTTTTTTCTTGAAATCAACTAGTGTAGCAGAATTTCAATTGTATCGTAATTTTACAACCATGTCATTTTTACCACAGGTAGAAGGTGATTTTGAGGTGATGGTCCTAACGGTTTGTTAAATGTTTGTAGTTTCCAGTCAATAACTTGTGTTTTAGTGTATAAATCTCTCTGAAATTATACCACAAGTGTCCATACTACCAAGGGATTGTTATTTGAGGTTAAGACTTAAAATCAAGTAGGTACTAGGGGCAAAAATGGGGGAAACAAGTTTTTTTTTGGTTAAAGGACAATTTAGATAATGTAAAAGCAGTGTAACGGAGGTAAGGCAATTCCATCTCAAGAATATTGTTATAAATATGTTTGATTACCTCACTTACACTGCTCGAAAATAATGTAATAAGAATTGATGATTGTCTTGAGATGATTAGCTGTAAATTTATATTTAGACATGTTAGATAAAATTGATAATGGAAATGGGGAAGTTACTTTTAATTAATATTAATTTTAAGCATGACTGTATGTCATTTCATTTTTCAATATTCTATGATGTATTAAAATGAGTACCCGGTAGTTGTTGTTGCAAACTCTTTCTAACGGGAATAATATTAAACAGCAAGGTGTATTGCTCAAAAGCGAAAAAAAATATGTTCATTAGACCACATTTGTTCTGTGTCAGAAACCATTGATGTGTCAACTATTTAATCGCAATCTAAATTTAGAGCTGTATCAAGCTTGAATGTTGTGTCCATACTTGCCTAACTGTTCACGGTTCGACCTCTGCGGTCGAATAAAGCTGCGCCCTGCAAAATAACAGAATACTCATGAAAATCAGAGACAATAACCCATTTATATACTGGACATAATTCACGCAGTCAATTTATAAATATTCTGTAATAATACTACTTGTCTTTTTTTTCTTATGTAGAATCTACAAGTTTTGTCAATAAATGGACATCATATTTTATAAGGTAACGTATCAGAACACAGCAATTATTTTCTTAATTTCCAAAAGTAATCGCTGATGGAAGGCTATCTACTATTTTTATATTAGCAATGGCTTGCCATTTTATCTTTCCAACACACTTTTTGCACAGGACAAAGTTGTACCAGCTTCAAATATTAAAATGTTTCGTTTAAGTGATTCGATGACATAAGGCACTGAAAGCATATGCACAATTTAAAACCTTCTGTTTGGGTCTCTTGGGAACAGTTGTCCCGTTGGCAATCATACCACATCTTCTTTTTTATAACATTAATATAAATGAAAATGACAGGTGGTACCACTACCACGGCGTGTTATTTGTGGGGAACTTGACAATATTTCATTCCAAAATCCCCTCAGCATATATTCTGTGATATTGCAGAAATAAGTGTGTCCTTATGACAATATGAAATAGAATGTTAAAGCAAAAGCAGTAATTCAAGTAAGGATCTATCACGAAACTTGGATAATGCGAGTAAAATATTTTCTGTAAGATGAAATTTAGATAACACTTTATTCATCTTAACATTCCCAATCATTGATCACCTGACAACAAATATTGGATCTTTTTTGTAAGTAGAAGAGGTACAGGACCTGATTGAAGAGGCAATTAAATTGTGGGGTATGTATTCGTCTAAACAAATCGCGCCAGTTTGCATTGGATTTAACCGTTACTCTTGAATCAATGTAAATGCATATGTACCCATTCGTCTATTCAAGTGTTTTGTTTTAATCCTTGTCAAAGGATTTTGTCCATTCAATTGCTTGATTTTCCTATTTACCCACATAATAATAAGTGTTGTTTATTTAAACATTGTGTGAAAGGTTTTTCATTTGAGAAGGTTGCATGAGACTAAGCTGCTCAAAATTATTTCAGTGGGTACAATTTGGCATAATGGACAAGTAAATGCTAAAATCTTTGAAACAAGTTACTGAACTAATATCGTATGCAGCAATGAATGACTCACTTTACGTAAACATATACGATGATTTACTTTATATAAATTGACATGATTGACGTATAATATTTATATGAATTATATATTTATTCTTTTCTTTCTTTTTTACCATAGAACCAGGGGAAGCTTCGTATGTGCATATGATAGGAAACAAGGTTGGTTGCAATATTTACTATTAAAGTATAGATTACCATGTTTTCTACAAATTGACATCTTGAAATATATACCATGAACCCTAATGTGAACATTAAAGGGAGATGAGTGTATTGAATGAGCAACGAATATTATAATTTGTCGAGTGGCTGGTATTTAAGGCAGAACATGCGATCATCTGGTTACCACACTATTTGTAGGGTATCGTTCCCTTCCCATTGAGCAGTGTTCACGCTCAACGAATGTAAAGCTTGATAATTTCATCTCACATATTGTGACGTCACTGATAATCTATCCTCAGACATGCTGATAAGTTCTCCTCATGTTTCAAGTTAGTCATATGAGAATTTCGGAGTGATATCAGGGTGATATGCAATTAGCGAAGGAAGATAACACCGTATATAATAGTAATTAATAATAATTTTGTTATGATAGGCAGGTCTTATTTCACTTTGAAAACACAGTATAAAGTCTTTTCATCAAAATAAACCCTACTGCATAAGTGTTAACAGTCGTTTATTTAGCACCCATTTTAAAAAGTGTGTCTATACATGTGTCATTTTTTATGCAGTTCAATAAATATTATCGGATTGTTTTCTTTAGATGGAAGAGGTGTATCAACTGGTAATAGGACAGCAAAAAGAACGTATTTATTTTACGCCTTACCATAGCAATTGTGCTTGTGTGTATTAGGTCAAGGACATGGACAGTCAGTTTCAGTAGGACTTTGATTTCTAGGACACAAATATTTGGAATTCCATAGATTTTGAAACATATCAAGTCCAATCGAGTTTATTTTAAATCATTCAACTATGAATTACTGGTTTGCCCTAAAAGATAATAGAAAAAAAAATCAAGATCTCGAAGTTCTACTGACGCCAAGTTTCTGTTATCCATGCAGAATTTCATTGTTACTTTAATAATTAACACCTTTTGTTCTGCTCATTCACTTTCATCAGACAAATTCTGAAACGCCTATCAAAGCTTCTTTCGGCCGCGAATTATAAACTCACTAAACATGAATGTTTCTGTTCTTTTGCTCACACTTTTGTGTCAAATAGAGAAATTATGTTTGATTGCCGTATGAGGGAGAGTGTTAGCTAGCTTTACAACAAGGTTTAATCCACCATTTTACCCACAAGGCAACGCCGGTACCAAGTCAAGCATACCACATCTGTTTTCTTTTGTTTAATGTGGTTGAGTTTTTATACGACCGCAACATAATTGAGCTGGCATATTTCTATGACGTCATCATCGTCGTCGTCACAGGACATTTGGTTCCCGGACATTAACTTCAGTTAAATTGTATTGATCTCTATGAAATTAAAACAAACTGTGCATTACAACGAAAGGAAGGTTGGGATTGGTTTTTGATAAATGTCCTAACTATTTACGAATAAGGGGCCAATAATTGGCATGATAAATCTGTCTTCTAGTTTCATGACAATAACTCGTGTATAAGTATTTTGATTGCTCTGAAGTTGTATTGCAAGGTTCCATTCCACAAGAAGAGGGTTTTTAGGTAGATAATTTCCAAAACTGATCAGGAATTAGGGGCCAAAAACAAGCATTTTACTAGTTTTCAAACAAAAGTGAATGGATGTCTCTTAAATTATACCACATTGTACAAAAAGAGCAATCTTCAAGTAATTTTTCGGGGAGTTTTGTTTCATCAAGATTTAATAATTATCAATTTAAAAAACAAATGGAAGCCACAATTCATTTTGCTAATTCTTTGTAATAACTATATGTCTGAACACAGATTTACTAGGTATTGCGCAACAAGACAGTGTATTGCACAACAACTTCAATTGACTATAAATTCAGATCAAATATCACATTCCAAGTTATTTACTACATTTACTCTGTGTCAAAAACTTATTATGTGTCAAATATATAATAACAATCCAAATTCAGACCTGTATCGCGCTTGAATATTGTGTTAATTTGTGTCCCAATTGTTCAGAATGAACTCTGCGGTCTTATCCAGATGTGCTCGGCGAAGCACATTTATTGAATTTCCATTTGAAGCAGACTTTTCTATTTAAATTATAATTGTGGTTTTTTTTTACTTTATATTACATTTTCTATACTTGATTTGTGTTGTATTTCATCGTTTATATTTTCAGTGTCAATGGAAACGTCACAGGAAGTAAGTTTCATATCTTTATAATCAAAGAGATGGCTTAAACTTAATACAAACCTAATAATTCTACATTGTATCTTGATATATCGAACCTATGCATCGTGAATAAAAATGTTTCACATGATGATATGACTTTCTTTTCTTTAATAACTCTCTATTTGAAATGATGAAAATAGAATTACAGACATTTTGAAATAATGTTGTGTAAAATATATCGAATTATGGACATACACTGACATTTCTTATTCATTTTTTAATTAACTCTTTCAGAAAAAAAAGCAAAGAATTGATAAGGTATTCTAGCGCTATTATTTGATTTGGGAATATTGCAATTTTGAACAGTTATCATATACCTGATGAAATAAATGTGTTATGGTTTTAAATATGTAATATATGTCATAACATGTAAAATTAATGTAATAATTGCAAAAGAAATATTCATCACTCACATCATCAATGTGGACATAAAAGTTGTGAACATCATATATAAATACATGCATAATCCAGAAATACTTACGTTATAAAAACAAATACAAAATGACAAAAAATAATCGATGAAAACAAAGTGATGCACCTCTTTATTTTTCAGCTGTTGAAAAAAATACAAATGATTTCACCATTATATGCCAGTATGCTGAATGGAGGTAAGAAAGATATGAAACGAAATTTTTTTCTGCATGTAGACATCTGTGTCATTTTGGTCTTTTGTGGATAGTTGTCTCATTGGCAATCATACCACATCTTCTTTTTTATATATTCCCTTTTTATTGAAAACAATTATTCCAATATTTAAAATAAGGAAATGTTAATAAAACCAACATTTGTACACCGATGTTCAAAGGTCACAATTCGATTAAGCGAACACAAATTCGGGTAAACAAATAAAAACGATGGAAACAAATCAATTACAAGATGAAATCAATGGACCAACAGCAACACTAAACTACCACATGTGCAAACGGCAACATACATAGTGTCAAAACGTCTGATAACAACAGTCATACTCCTGACTTGGTACAAGACATTTTGGAGAAAAATTATGTGTTCAATCGGGTGTAAAGCATGTCAAACCTCCTGCATGTATATACGACTATTTTATTCTCTTTGTATACAGTTTAATACTGTATTGTGTATACATGAAAACAAAATATGGAAAAATAAAGTATATTACGCTAGTTTCAATGTTTTTGGAAGTTGTATATATAGGTCAAAAAATTAATCCCAACAGGGTTCTTCAACGGGATTTGAACTGACACCATTGATACACCAGGTACTCCATTGGTAAGCATCATGATCAGCTCCCTGGACTACTAGATCACATCAACTATCTAAAAATACCGAAGGCGAATCTGAAAATGGACATCATAAATATGTTTTAAGCATTTGACGATGTTATATTATTGTTTATTATCAATTTATGTTTATTTGTCAGCAATTTAATTCATCAATTTTCATCTAAAAAGTTCTATTTAATTTTAAATAGATATACCTAATATTTCGCTTGTCGTCAACCTAGCTTCATCGGTCGTGTGCATCTATCCACTTGGAATCGGATGCTGGAACTATTTTAAAGTATTAATTAGCGTGTTAAAGTTGTATTCATAGACACTCGTATAATTTGAATTTTCTGACTGACTTAGTTTATTAAAAAACTTATCCAGGCCTAGATAGATTGAATGTTGACAAAACAAATGTGATGTTTAAGTCATAGACATGACTTACAACTTTTGTTATGACCATGCGCCTACTTTGCATTGCCAGAGGTGCTGACTACTACATGCGGTCAAGGTATTTAATTACCTTGACTTTACATTTGGTGGGTGATCATGTGGCAAACATGTAAAGACGAATGCTAAATAATATATATATATATTTGTATTTTGTTGACTTGGGTTGTTGCGCACATTGATGTTGGGTTGTTGTTTCTTTGATAAATTAAACATAAAATACATATAATCAACAGAAAGCAAAGATATCCCTAAAATCAATTGAACTTTGTTTTAGAACTAGAAATTGATAAGATGAGAAGGATACATGGACATGTAAGTAGAAAAGTCTTCTTGGTTAAATCTATATAGCAAATATTCATTTAATACTGTTATTCCACAGAAAAGTACTTCGTTTACTTCATTTTAGACTCTGTAGTTTACCATTTTGGACAATTATACAAGGTGAAATAAACGAATAGGCAAACATTAGCAATGAACTGAAAGCAATAATTAATATTCCTTATCTAAATACATACCTGGTTAACAATTTCACACACATATAAAGTTATGCATACTTTACATTCATAGGTTAAAGACATGATATCAACTTTAGTCGTAAAATTGATTGATAACATGTCCGAAGATGAACATGAGCCAGAAGTAGAAGAACAGAGGATAGTAGAGGTAAACATGATTTTTGTTTATGTTTCTGATTGATGGTTTCTGAACGTCACATTCGTACAAGAAGGCTATATCGGGGCGATAAATATGGCTACCGCTTAAAATAACTTCTAGATAATTTATAAACTCGGTATGTTTCTGAAATTAATTCTAACATCATTTTGGATTTTTTATCTCTGCGTACCACAATTCCCTATCCGGAACTATAATTGTTTTGAACATGCATTGAACGACAAAATTTCTTCCTATGTGCCGTTTCATTTTTTGACGCAAAACACGCGAAAACATGAATGTGTTTTTTTTTATAGATGCTGTTTGTGCTTTTTTGTAAATGATTGTTTGTTTTGAGATTGTAACACAGTGCTGTGACCATATTTTGACTATTTAACCGATTATGTCTATTTTGTTCACGCATGGATGTAAGAATAAGGGAATTTTATGCAACTGTCATACAAGTGAAAGTTTAAGCGCTATAAAACCTGGTTCATTCAACCATTTTCTACATTTGGAAATGCCTGTACAAAGTCAGGAGTATGCCAGTTGTTGTCCTTTCGTTTGATGTGTTTTTGTCGTTTCATTTTGCCATTTGATCAGGCACTTTTAGTTTTAAATTTTCCTCGGAGTTCAGTATTTTTGTGATTTAGCTTTTTGCATGTATCCATAGCATTATAGTAACACGTGTTAATGTTTCTTCTCGTGTTTTTAACTGACCCGTCACGGTGTTGTATCAAATACATTGTGTACAATTGTACTGGCATTAAAAAACTGTATAATTCGCTCAAATCGAAGCATCCTCATTTGTAAATCTCTACGCGAGAATAATAATGTATGAGACTTGTTAATCATGTATGCAAGTTGTTAATCTACACAACTAGTCACAGTAACTGTATTCACTCGCAAAGGACAAAGTAGTGTCCGTGTGTGTAGAGATAATGTTGTCAAAAACCTCGTATAGAGTGTTTCCTCGTCATCTGAACAAACGTCTAAATAACAGAAATTATTCAACTTTTTTTCTTGATTTTCAGACACCAGATGAACCAGATGAAAATGAGCCCAGTAATACAGGTAAACTTATGATTATTGCAGTAAAACTTCTTTTTAGTAAAATCGTTGATTTCAATATTTCATCCTGTTCAAATAAATCGGAGACAAACAAAATATTTCGATGATAATTATGGTACTGATAACAGAAGTCCATTCTACAACTTTTACTAGAGATTTGCGAGCTGATGTATAGATTGGTATAACACATCGGTGCACTTCCATCTTAAATTTTACCTGCTTAGATTCACAAGTTACACAGGTTTTAATAGATCCTCCTGTCACCTCCTTAATGATTTAATAGTATTGAAATGTTTCTTTTGAAATGGTGATCATTCAAAATTGCACTTTAATATTATAACAACAATCTGTATTTAGCCAGACTTTTCCTGCATTATTTCACATGACATAATTCACAAGTTGTATTTTAGTGGTCACTTGAATTATCTCTGTGTTCTGCAAGTAAAAGTGCAGGTGTTTTCATTGGTTATAGAAAAAGGACAGTTTGGTTGGCGTTTTTTTTTTATTAATAACAGCTTATACTTTTTTTCCTTGTAGAGTCAGTCTTATATCAGTGTGCCGTGGAAAATACTGACAACTTCATGTCGGAATGGCAAAAAGCGAATCAGGAGGTGTCACATTTATTGAATAGAAACGCCGAAATAGTTGTAAGAGCGACAAAACTGCCCCAGTGCGACATTCCTTCAATGAATTTCCAGCCAGATATCGATGGAATAGTAGTCGAGTTAACAAGCTTTGCAGGAATAACATTTCCGTTGACACATATCTCAATACTAAGAAATGATTTTAATAGTTTGGAAAATATTTATCCAAAGTTGAAGAAACATTTAGATCTTCGTCACTATTCCGAAAAAAACACTGAGTGTCTTAGCACAGTGTAAGGGCACAGAAATATCTATTGAAGGCCCGTGGCATATATGGCTGGGTGTTGTACCGCTCCCCGGCACAGTTTTTCAACAAATACGATTTTTAAATATGACAAAAGTGACTTTCGATTATATTAAATCAGTCGGAACAACTCTGAAATGTAAAGCAGCTGGTGCTGCACTGGCTGGTAGGGCTCGAAACACTTGTATTAAGGTTGATTTGCACAGTGTAAAGCATTGGACAATTATGCCGGACGAATGTATGGATGTTCTGAAGTTGCTACAGGTTGCAGTTGACGAGGTAACATTACCAGATGGTCTCATTCCCATAATATTTGCATTCAGATTTGGTGAACGAACAAAACATGATATTTCTCTTACCGGTTTCAATATGATAAGAAAGACGACAGTACATGTTGGTGTAACAATTTCAAGTAATGATTTGCAGTTATTGTGGGCCAGGCATGGACTTCAGCAAGTGACTGGAGACAGAGGTACATTGTATTCCTGCTGCTCATTTTCAAACATCATGAATTTCCAGTCTAATATTGACGGCAGAAACATTGACGTTTCGGCTGATGTGCTTAACGTATGCACAATCCCCAATCAGGTTCAGTTTGTTCAGTTTTATGGGGATATTCCACATCGTCGTCCACACCTCAATGTCTACCATCCTGTGTCTGGAATAATTGTATGTGGAGATGTTATCAACAAAGCAACACGTGAGGCTCTCGAGAGGGCGATTGAACCGTACATCTTCTCTTTCGACCAAAATGTTAATCTCCTTCGAGATCTTCGATGTAGGATGGAGTTTGTAGTTGAAGTGCCTCCAGTACCCCATGTTATAACTCCACATATGTACGTTTCGTTACCAAATATAGAAAGACTGTTACAAAAATACGATTTATTGGTACCATATGTAAATGCTGATGACTCGATTTTGTCTTCTTTGAGATCAGTTGGCACACAAATGATAGAAAGACTTCGTAATTTGTATGATGAATATCGATTGACAGGAGATAGTACTGCTAAATGGGAAGCATATTCTTTAGGTAGGTATAATATTATCATTATGTGTATATTATCTGATGTAAAAGACACCAATGTCTTCAAAGAAATGAAACTTGGTTGTGATATGAAATGCGTTTAAGATACTATGTATAACTCTATTGGCACATACTACAATAGATTCATTAGGATCTGCGAAATGATAATATGTATGACTCAAGACCTGGATTCATCTACCAAAAATATAATCGAATGGCAAGTGTAGGTACCATGTTTCTATTTATATTGTCCAGTTCTTATTCAATGCACCAAATTTATAGTTGAATTTACACCTGTGTAAATTATTTTTGTTTTTGTAATGAAAAAAAAGTATATGTCCAAATTAAAATATACAAACAGAACTCTATCTCCATTTAAACGGTCGAACAAGACACAAGACAACTAATAAGAATTGTTTGCATCAATCCATAACAGAATTCATAATGGATACTCATCTTTGTTTGTCTTATATGGATCACTCTATTATTTATAATATTTCTTCAGATCATGTCTGATGTTGTAAGACAGGTAAGACGACAAGTTGTATGTGAAAACACTCAGGGATGTTTCGCACTAACAAAATGACATATTTTTCGATTGAAGTTGTGTATATCATGAAAACAGTCTTACATAATAACAATAGTGTAAGAGGTCAATACTTGAGAAATGCTGCTTCATTGAGTCTCAATCAATGTATGTTAATGTCAGAAGGGCTGAGTGGAAAATGTAAAAGTTTATATTTCTTTTCAGAGCTATGTCTTGAGAAGATGTTATGGGGAAAACCTGCCTCACCTGTATCGAGCAAATTGGCAGTGGAAATAGGTCCAGGTGCGGTACGTCTTATGAACTGCAGAACAGGACAATTTGGATTTCTTGCATTGGAGCCTTGGATTTACAGAGCCAGGCCACCACTACTTAAAATTTGGTTCAAGTCCAGTACAGCAATTTCGAAAGTAGAAACTTTCTACGGTATTCACAATTTTCTTGACAGTACGGGTGAACTGCTGGGAAAACAGTTTATAAAAAGGTTTCTTGAAGATTCGTTTATCAGTCAGAGTGTACTTCCTGGTAGCTGTGTTGACTTTTTGCATCATCTACAAGGTCAACCTAATTCACCCTACAAAGGAGTTAGCATAGGAAAAATGTCCCGGGAAGATGTAGCCATGAGTCTTATGGCAATGGTTTCACCACGAGCTTCCAAAGTGTGTACTCGCATGATAGAGTTTCTGATCCTAGCAGACCTACAGCTACAAGATGTCCTACTATCAGGTATGTATAAATTAATTATTTATTGCACTTGTCTGTACACAATTTTTTTTGGAGACATAGTTCTCTCTATATATTCGGGTACTAATTATTCATTTAAATGGCCAACGCTAAAACCGAATAACTTGCCAATAGACAAAAAAGAAACATTAGACATTTTCAAACAAATCTTTCTATTTTTTTGGAGACACAATATGTAAATGGTATGTCTTGATACCGTGTGCCACAAAAAGTTTTAGAATCAAAGTATATACCTTTTTATTTTAAACAAGAAGGCAGCGAGGGACATACATTAGTGTATGATATGGTAGACGCAGGGCAAATTTCATCATTGAAACATGTGTACATATAGACATTTGTGTGTCGGTTATACTAGAATAGTCTTTGTATAGTCTGTTTGCTGGACTTTAAACATTTTCTACCTTAAACATTTAATAATTCTTGATCAAAATCGAATAGACGTAATTATAAAACGATCGTTATTTGTCTACTAAATTTACTTTATATTATCTCAAATTTCACACTATCACTTGTGCATTGACATTTATTAAACTCATATCATTTAACTTCCAGGTATTATTGAAAACCAGCTAGTGCGTTTTCCGGTTATTCAAACCTGGGATACAGCTGGTAACAAGACTTTCAAGTTAATCCCGAATAAATTTGTTGAGCTGTGTTCACCTGATGGCAGCGATAAAGATGAAGCAGAAAGGTTAACCACGGCCAATATACAACAACTTGAGATGCGACAACTGGTATATGCTCGAAAATTCATCTATTTGAGAGGAACATCATTCCCTTGGATTATACCTGTAAGGGATAAGCTTAACAAAAGGAAGAAAAAACTAAATGCTAGACAACTTCTTGACACACTGACATTTATTTCTTGCGTAGCATTGATTCAGCAGCAGTGGTTTGTAAACTTTCAAAATATAGAACCAATGCTGGCGACACTTCCTGTAAATCAATTTACAATGCAAATGTTAGACATACTTGGAAAAATAAATTTGTCTTTCGTTGGGACACTCAAAATTCGCCGCCTACATAAAAGCATACCTTTCCAGTTGCCAAAGGATACCGCTATAGCTACAACTGCAGAAAAACCAGAAGTGGAAAATCCAAAGCCAATTGAAGAAAGTGAAGATGTTAACCATATACAAGATGTCGTTGAGGATTGTAAAGAGGACACGCAATGTCAAGATGTAGAAAACACACAAACAACGCATCTTCCTATGGCTGTACAAACTTTTTGGACGGCCCCTGAACTAGAAATTTTGCATGTTTTCAAAATGAAGAAATACAGACAAAATACGTTGAAAGAACTTTTTGAAATATACTGCAATTTATGTCGTGATAGGAAAGTACCGGACAGAAGTTTTGAAAGTTTTAAGAGAAAACTGAACCGTGTCATGTCCACTTAATGGAATGGATCGTGTTTTTACTTTTCAGGCTGTTTATTCATTTTCCTGAAATTTATAAAATTTTCAACCTACCATAGCATTTTCAAGTTATATTTTATACACGTTTTTCTCTCACTTATATCTCATGAAATAGCACATACACTTTAAACACAACACCATGTTTTTTTTTATTTTAAAAGCTTGATGTAAAGCTACTTTCTTAATTCAATTTATACTAAAAACAAAATGCAATAGTTTTTATGCAATCGTGGATTGGTAATAATTATTATCTCGTCTTATGTCTGCATACGTTGTATATAGTAATACTATGTTGTATATAAGTAAGATAGTGTTATGCTGTAAATGATTGGTTAACCTTAAAATTGAGAATGGAAATGGGGAATGTGTCAAAGAGACAACAACCCAACCAAATAAAAAAACAACAGCAGAAGGTCATTAACAGGTCTTCAATGTAGCGAAAAATTCCCGCACCCGGAAGCGTCCTTCAGCTGGCCCCTAAACAAATATATACTAGTTCAGTGATAATGAACGCCATACTAATTTCCAAATTGAACACAAGAAACTAAAATTAAAATAATACAAGACTAACAAAGGCCAGAGGCTCCTGACTTGGGACAGGCGCAAAAATGCTGCGGGGTTAAACATGTTTGTGAGATCTCAACCCTATCCCTATACCTCTAACCAATGTAGAAAAGTAAACGCATAATTGTACTTTCTATTCTAATTTCTAAGGGTTAATTTCTATATACACATACCATTGTATGTCATTGTAATTAGGTCATCTGTTATTTTGTTAGGCGCGTCTTTACTAACAGATTGGGGTGCACTCTATTATCATGTGTATTTTATCTATTCAAATTCTTTATTACCTTGAACTTTACAGTTCATCGGTGTAAATACAAATTTTCGTAGTAAAAAAAATAACATTTTTGTTAAGGGGCCAGCTGAAGGACGCGTCCGGGTGCGGGATTTTCTCGTAACATTTAAGACCTGTTGGTGTCGCTGCTGTTGTTTTTTTATGGTCGAGTTGTTGTCTCTTTGAAACAGACAGAGAATGTTCATGTAATAATGTCTCTGATTTTAAATGCATAACAAATCTATTTTTCTAAATTGGTTAACTGTATGAGGTTCTTTAAACTTAAAAGTTCAATAAATTTAAACACACTTGGTCTGGACTAGTAGTATTTCTTTATAAATTTTACTCTAAGTTCCTTATGTTTCGGACACACTAAAATGAAATGGAATTCGTCTTCAATACACTGACGGCAAATTGTACATATACGACGGGACACCTCACTGTTTTGGTAGCGTCCAGTTTCAACTGTTAATAAATGAGAAGTATGTTATTTTTGAAAGAGCTCTTCAATACACAGTAGGAATATGTTTTGTCAAATAGAATTGTAAATCAAAACCTTTTATAATGTATTTATAGATACGGCACTTGCTGTTAAAAGGGGGAAAAATTCTACAACAAACATACCAAACTAAATCAGCAGTAAATTAGTAAAAATCTTAAAAAACACGAATATCAATATTACACAACCAGAAGGAGAACTTATTGTATGTTTCTCTCACCTAAATGTCTAGTTACTATAGGGACAGCACGAACTATTAAGTGTATGTAACAGGAGACTGCCATTATTTAATCTTAAGATAACACGTATTACCTGACAGCTTGTTGTATTTTTGGCCGACAGTATGACAAAAAAGAGATTCAACACTACGCATCAATTTACAGCTTGGAGCAAAGATCTTTTGAGCTTCCAATAATAAAAATTGATCTCCTTAAACAATTCAAGAAAACTATCGCCTCTGATATCTCCAGTTTGAACCAAATGTCTAATTCCTACCTGTGCATAAAACAGTACATGAGTGGCTCTATGTTTTAATGTGGAGGAAGCCAACCATTAGTTTTATCTTTCTAAGCCATGGTACAACACAACCACGTGCTCCATCTATTCATTAAAAATACGATGACCATGAATGTTCTTAATCAGCATAAAATACAGAAACTACTCAAGTTATTGTCATATATAGCACCATTTTTAACGATTGGTTATATCGAATCAATTATACAATTGAACTTCAAAAATATTTTTTTAGAAATTTTCACACATGCGCAGTCACAGAAAAGGGCACTTATGTACAGAATTGATGTGCATATCATTTGGTAAACCCTGGCAAAAGTCAACTTCAATAACTCTAAATCAAACTCATACCCATACCTTTACCCTAACCTAGACCCTAAATCTAACCCTGACCCAAAATCAACCCCCAACGAAAACCCCAAGCCCTAACCCAAACCCAAACCTAAACCTTACCGTAACTCAACCTCAAACCCAATCCCTAACGTCAAACCTAACCCAAACCCCAAAGTCAAACCCAAAACCCAACCCCTCTCATTGATAAATTGCATTCCTACTTTGAACAGTGAAACTATGGCATTTTTTAACCGATTTGAAAGATCTTTGACGTTTTGGAAAGCCCTGAAAAGCTGATATGCGATGAATATTATGCGTGGTCTGTCATATGAAATTCCCGTTTTTGCTGTCTATTTGGAAAGTAGCAATTTTGTCATTTTCTCAGGCTCGTATCTTTACCATTTCTAATGCAATCGGAAAAACATCTGAGTAATTTAGACTCGTTTTTTCTAGTTCTTTTAAGATAGTCTCAGATCAGAGACTTACTTTTTGAAACAAAAAAGTTGGCTTCCAAAATGTGCATTTTTTTTAGAAAGATTTCCAAATTTTTCACAAGAATAACGAAATCTTTGTCATTTTACTACCTAGAGCCTGGAACTATATTTCATTTGAAAGCTGACAAAATGCGAAAAATTTTGGAGCATATAAAACTTGTTTAACTAGTAGGGTTTTTGAGTAACAACATGAAACGTGTTTGAACAAAATCGACGAAAGACGAAATACGCCGGCTATTTCACATCGTCCAAAAGAATTTTTCATCGTTTCTCACTCTCAGAATTAGGTGTGTGAAATTTAAAATGTGTGGCTTACTTGCAAAGAGGAAATCAAAATAGTTAAAAAAAAAAAAAAAAAAAAAAAATCTTTCCAATATCAGTGAGGTCGGAAAGTGCGGCCGTACATTTTAGTGATACAAATACGTTTCCATCCTTTAGATTGCTTTTCCATCTTTTAGGAACAGTTAACTTTATAAAAATATCTCTTTTCAAATCCATTCTACATCTGTTTGAAGATTGAAGTCAAAGGTACTTTTCATACTCTGTACTTAGAAATATTTTTTGAAATTTTTGACGCATGCGCAGTCACAAAAAAGGGCAGACATGCGCAGAAGTGAGAAAGGGCACCTCACTAACCCTCGTCAAAGTATACTACCATGTCCCAATCTTGACCCTAACCCTAACCCTAACCCTAACCTTAACCCTAACCTTAACACTGACCCTAACCCAAACACTAACCCTAACCCAAACCCCAAATGTGTTAAAATTGTTGTTTTGAAGGCCTCACTCCATCTCGGAAAGGGTATGTCTAGGAGGGTAACCGATTGGATTTTCGTATTAAGTTTTTTCACAAACTTCTCAAAAATCACAATTTTGGAGGGATGGGGGGTCGGGTTATGGTTTTTGGTACTTTTCATAGTCGATCTTTTTAATATTTCAACATGATCCTTTACTTCGATCGGCTCGCCGTTAAAAAATCGGCCCCGTTAGGGGTAGTACTTTTGGACAATTAAGCTTGTAGTGAAGACCGCAAGTCTTTATCTGTTGTAGTTTAGGAGTTGGGGTTAACTCGGGGTTAGGCTTTTCTCTCCCACAAACGTTTCTTCACTGAGGTCGGAGGGTGCGGCCATACATTTCAGTGATACCAATACGTTTTCATTCTCTAGATTGCTTCTCTATCTTTTAGGAACAGTTAACTTTATAACAATATCTCTATTCAAATCCATTCTACATCTGTTTGAAGATTGAAGTCAAAGGCACTTTTCATACTCTGGACTTAGAAATATTTTTTGAAATTTTTGACGCATGCGCAGTCACAAAAAAGGGCAGACATGCGCAGAAGAGAGAAAGGGCACCTCACTAACCCTCGCCAAAGTATACTACCATGTCCCAATCTTGACCCTAACCCTAACCCTAACCCTAACCTTAACCCTAACCTTAACACTGACCCTAACCCAAACACTAACCCTAACCCAAACCCCAAATGTGTTAAAATTGTTGTTTTGAAGGCCTCACTCCATCTCGGAAAGGGTATGTCTAGGAGGGTAACCGATTGGATTTTCGTATTAAGTTTTTTCACAAACTTCTCAAAAATCACAATTTTGGAGGGATGGGGGGTCGGGTTATGGTTTTTGGTACTTTTCATAGTCGATCTTTTTAATATTTCAACATGATCCTTTGCTCCGATCGGCTTGCCGTTAAAAAATCGGCCCCATTAGGGGTAGTACTTTTGGACAATTAAGCTTGTAGTGAAGACCGCAAGTCTTTATCTGTTGTAGTTTAGGAGTTGGGGTTAACTCGGGGTTAGGCTTTTCTCTCCCACAAACGTTTCTTCACTGAGGTCGGAAAGTGCGGCCGTACATTTTAGTGATACAAATACGTTTCCATCCTTTAGATTGCTTTTCCATCTTTTAGGAACAGTTAACTTTATAAAAATATCTCTTTTCAAATCCATTCTACATCTGTTTGAAGATTGAAGTCAAAGGTACTTTTCATACTCTGTACTTAGAAATATTTTTTGAAATTTTTGACGCATGCGCAGTCACAAAAAAGGGCAGACATGCGCAGAAGTGAGAAAGGGCACCTCACTAACCCTCGTCAAAGTATACTACCATGTCCCAATCTTGACCCTAACCCTAACCCTAACCCTAACCTTAACCCTAACCTTAACACTGACCCTAACCCAAACACTAACCCTAACCCAAACCCCAAATGTGTTAAAATTGTTGTTTTGAAGGCCTCACTCCATCTCGGAAAGGGTATGTCTAGGAGGGTAACCGATTGGATTTTCGTATTAAGTTTTTTCACAAACTTCTCAAAAATCACAATTTTGGAGGGATGGGGGGTCGGGTTATGGTTTTTGGTACTTTTCATAGTCGATCTTTTTAATATTTCAACATGATCCTTTACTTCGATCGGCTCGCCGTTAAAAAATCGGCCCCGTTAGGGGTAGTACTTTTGGACAATTAAGCTTGTAGTGAAGACCGCAAGTCTTTATCTGTTGTAGTTTAGGAGTTGGGGTTAACTCGGGGTTAGGCTTTTCTCTCCCACAAACGTTTCTTCACTGAGGTCGGAGGGTGCGGCCATACATTTCAGTGATACCAATACGTTTTCATTCTCTAGATTGCTTCTCTATCTTTTAGGAACAGTTAACTTTATAACAATATCTCTATTCAAATCCATTCTACATCTGTTTGAAGATTGAAGTCAAAGGCACTTTTCATACTCTGGACTTAGAAATATTTTTTGAAATTTTTGACGCATGCGCAGTCACAAAAAAGGGCAGACATGCGCAGAAGAGAGAAAGGGCACCTCACTAACCCTCGCCAAAGTATACTACCATGTCCCAATCTTGACCCTAACCCTAACCCTAACCCTAACCTTAACCCTAACCTTAACACTGACCCTAACCCAAACACTAACCCTAACCCAAACCCCAAATGTGTTAAAATTGTTGTTTTGAAGGCCTCACTCCATCTCGGAAAGGGTATGTCTAGGAGGGTAACCGATTGGATTTTCGTATTAAGTTTTTTCACAAACTTCTCAAAAATCACAATTTTGGAGGGATGGGGGGTCGGGTTATGGTTTTTGGTACTTTTCATAGTCGATCTTTTTAATATTTCAACATGATCCTTTGCTCCGATCGGCTTGCCGTTAAAAAATCGGCCCCATTAGGGGTAGTACTTTTGGACAATTAAGCTTGTAGTGAAGACCGCAAGTCTTTATCTGTTGTAGTTTAGGAGTTGGGGTTAACTCGGGGTTAGGCTTTTCTCTCCCACAAACGTTTCTTCACTGAGGTCGGAAAGTGCGGCCGTACATTTTAGTGATACAAATACGTTTCCATCCTTTAGATTGCTTTTCCATCTTTTAGGAACAGTTAACTTTATAAAAATATCTCTTTTCAAATCCATTCTACATCTGTTTGAAGATTGAAGTCAAAGGTACTTTTCATACTCTGTACTTAGAAATATTTTTTGAAATTTTTGACGCATGCGCAGTCACAAAAAAGGGCAGACATGCGCAGAAGTGAGAAAGGGCACCTCACTAACCCTCGTCAAAGTATACTACCATGTCCCAATCTTGACCCTAACCCTAACCCTAACCCTAACCTTAACCCTAACCTTAACACTGACCCTAACCCAAACACTAACCCTAACCCAAACCCCAAATGTGTTAAAATTGTTGTTTTGAAGGCCTCACTCCATCTCGGAAAGGGTATGTCTAGGAGGGTAACCGATTGGATTTTCGTATTAAGTTTTTTCACAAACTTCTCAAAAATCACAATTTTGGAGGGATGGGGGGTCGGGTTATGGTTTTTGGTACTTTTCATAGTCGATCTTTTTAATATTTCAACATGATCCTTTACTTCGATCGGCTCGCCGTTAAAAAATCGGCCCCGTTAGGGGTAGTACTTTTGGACAATTAAGCTTGTAGTGAAGACCGCAAGTCTTTATCTGTTGTAGTTTAGGAGTTGGGGTTAACTCGGGGTTAGGCTTTTCTCTCCCACAAACGTTTCTTCACTGAGGTCGGAGGGTGCGGCCATACATTTCAGTGATACCAATACGTTTTCATTCTCTAGATTGCTTCTCTATCTTTTAGGAACAGTTAACTTTATAACAATATCTCTATTCAAATCCATTCTACATCTGTTTGAAGATTGAAGTCAAAGGCACTTTTCATACTCTGGACTTAGAAATATTTTTTGAAATTTTTGACGCATGCGCAGTCACAAAAAAGGGCAGACATGCGCAGAAGAGAGAAAGGGCACCTCACTAACCCTCGCCAAAGTATACTACCATGTCCCAATCTTGACCCTAACCCTAACCCTAACCCTAACCTTAACCCTAACCTTAACACTGACCCTAACCCAAACACTAACCCTAACCCAAACCCCAAATGTGTTAAAATTGTTGTTTTGAAGGCCTCACTCCATCTCGGAAAGGGTATGTCTAGGAGGGTAACCGATTGGATTTTCGTATTAAGTTTTTTCACAAACTTCTCAAAAATCACAATTTTGGAGGGATGGGGGGTCGGGTTATGGTTTTTGGTACTTTTCATAGTCGATCTTTTTAATATTTCAACATGATCCTTTGCTCCGATCGGCTTGCCGTTAAAAAATCGGCCCCGTTAGGGGTAGTACTTTTGGACAATTAAGCTTGTAGTGAAGACCGCAAGTCTTTATCTGTTGTAGTTTAGGAGTTGGGGTTAACTCGGGGTTAGGCTTTTCTCTCCCACAAACGTTTCTTCACTGAGGTCGGAAAGTGCGGCCGTACATTTTAGTGATACAAATACGTTTCCATCCTTTAGATTGCTTTTCCATCTTTTAGGAACAGTTAACTTTATAAAAATATCTCTTTTCAAATCCATTCTACATCTGTTTGAAGATTGAAGTCAAAGGTACTTTTCATACTCTGTACTTAGAAATATTTTTTGAAATTTTTGACGCATGCGCAGTCACAAAAAAGGGCAGACATGCGCAGAAGTGAGAAAGGGCACCTCACTAACCCTCGTCAAAGTATACTACCATGTCCCAATCTTGACCCTAACCCTAACCCTAACCCTAACCTTAACCCTAACCTTAACACTGACCCTAACCCAAACACTAACCCTAACCCAAACCCCAAATGTGTTAAAATTGTTGTTTTGAAGGCCTCACTCCATCTCGGAAAGGGTATGTCTAGGAGGGTAACCGATTGGATTTTCGTATTAAGTTTTTTCACAAACTTCTCAAAAATCACAATTTTGGAGGGATGGGGGGTCGGGTTATGGTTTTTGGTACTTTTCATAGTCGATCTTTTTAATATTTCAACATGATCCTTTACTTCGATCGGCTCGCCGTTAAAAAATCGGCCCCGTTAGGGGTAGTACTTTTGGACAATTAAGCTTGTAGTGAAGACCGCAAGTCTTTATCTGTTGTAGTTTAGGAGTTGGGGTTAACTCGGGGTTAGGCTTTTCTCTCCCACAAACGTTTCTTCACTGAGGTCGGAGGGTGCGGCCATACATTTCAGTGATACCAATACGTTTTCATTCTCTAGATTGCTTCTCTATCTTTTAGGAACAGTTAACTTTATAACAATATCTCTATTCAAATCCATTCTACATCTGTTTGAAGATTGAAGTCAAAGGCACTTTTCATACTCTGGACTTAGAAATATTTTTTGAAATTTTTGACGCATGCGCAGTCACAAAAAAGGGCAGACATGCGCAGAAGAGAGAAAGGGCACCTCACTAACCCTCGCCAAAGTATACTACCATGTCCCAATCTTGACCCTAACCCTAACCCTAACCCTAACCTTAACCCTAACCTTAACACTGACCCTAACCCAAACACTAACCCTAACCCAAACCCCAAATGTGTTAAAATTGTTGTTTTGAAGGCCTCACTCCATCTCGGAAAGGGTATGTCTAGGAGGGTAACCGATTGGATTTTCGTATTAAGTTTTTTCACAAACTTCTCAAAAATCACAATTTTGGAGGGATGGGGGGTCGGGTTATGGTTTTTGGTACTTTTCATAGTCGATCTTTTTAATATTTCAACATGATCCTTTGCTCCGATCGGCTTGCCGTTAAAAAATCGGCCCCGTTAGGGGTAGTACTTTTGGACAATTAAGCTTGTAGTGAAGACCGCAAGTCTTTATCTGTTGTAGTTTAGGAGTTGGGGTTAACTCGGGGTTAGGCTTTTCTCTCCCACAAACGTTTCTTCACTGAGGTCGGAAAGTGCGGCCGTACATTTTAGTGATACAAATACGTTTCCATCCTTTAGATTGCTTTTCCATCTTTTAGGAACAGTTAACTTTATAAAAATATCTCTTTTCAAATCCATTCTACATCTGTTTGAAGATTGAAGTCAAAGGTACTTTTCATACTCTGTACTTAGAAATATTTTTTGAAATTTTTGACGCATGCGCAGTCACAAAAAAGGGCAGACATGCGCAGAAGTGAGAAAGGGCACCTCACTAACCCTCGTCAAAGTATACTACCATGTCCCAATCTTGACCCTAACCCTAACCCTAACCCTAACCTTAACCCTAACCTTAACACTGACCCTAACCCAAACACTAACCCTAACCCAAACCCCAAATGTGTTAAAATTGTTGTTTTGAAGGCCTCACTCCATCTCGGAAAGGGTATGTCTAGGAGGGTAACCGATTGGATTTTCGTATTAAGTTTTTTCACAAACTTCTCAAAAATCACAATTTTGGAGGGATGGGGGGTCGGGTTATGGTTTTTGGTACTTTTCATAGTCGATCTTTTTAATATTTCAACATGATCCTTTACTTCGATCGGCTCGCCGTTAAAAAATCGGCCCCGTTAGGGGTAGTACTTTTGGACAATTAAGCTTGTAGTGAAGACCGCAAGTCTTTATCTGTTGTAGTTTAGGAGTTGGGGTTAACTCGGGGTTAGGCTTTTCTCTCCCACAAACGTTTCTTCACTGAGGTCGGAGGGTGCGGCCATACATTTCAGTGATACCAATACGTTTTCATTCTCTAGATTGCTTCTCTATCTTTTAGGAACAGTTAACTTTATAACAATATCTCTATTCAAATCCATTCTACATCTGTTTGAAGATTGAAGTCAAAGGCACTTTTCATACTCTGGACTTAGAAATATTTTTTGAAATTTTTGACGCATGCGCAGTCACAAAAAAGGGCAGACATGCGCAGAAGAGAGAAAGGGCACCTCACTAACCCTCGCCAAAGTATACTACCATGTCCCAATCTTGACCCTAACCCTAACCCTAACCCTAACCTTAACCCTAACCTTAACACTGACCCTAACCCAAACACTAACCCTAACCCAAACCCCAAATGTGTTAAAATTGTTGTTTTGAAGGCCTCACTCCATCTCGGAAAGGGTATGTCTAGGAGGGTAACCGATTGGATTTTCGTATTAAGTTTTTTCACAAACTTCTCAAAAATCACAATTTTGGAGGGATGGGGGGTCGGGTTATGGTTTTTGGTACTTTTCATAGTCGATCTTTTTAATATTTCAACATGATCCTTTGCTCCGATCGGCTTGCCGTTAAAAAATCGGCCCCGTTAGGGGTAGTACTTTTGGACAATTAAGCTTGTAGTGAAGACCGCAAGTCTTTATCTGTTGTAGTTTAGGAGTTGGGGTTAACTCGGGGTTAGGCTTTTCTCTCCCACAAACGTTTCTTCACTGAGGTCGGAAAGTGCGGCCGTACATTTTAGTGATACAAATACGTTTCCATCCTTTAGATTGCTTTTCCATCTTTTAGGAACAGTTAACTTTATAAAAATATCTCTTTTCAAATCCATTCTACATCTGTTTGAAGATTGAAGTCAAAGGTACTTTTCATACTCTGTACTTAGAAATATTTTTTGAAATTTTTGACGCATGCGCAGTCACAAAAAAGGGCAGACATGCGCAGAAGTGAGAAAGGGCACCTCACTAACCCTCGTCAAAGTATACTACCATGTCCCAATCTTGACCCTAACCCTAACCCTAACCCTAACCTTAACCCTAACCTTAACACTGACCCTAACCCAAACACTAACCCTAACCCAAACCCCAAATGTGTTAAAATTGTTGTTTTGAAGGCCTCACTCCATCTCGGAAAGGGTATGTCTAGGAGGGTAACCGATTGGATTTTCGTATTAAGTTTTTTCACAAACTTCTCAAAAATCACAATTTTGGAGGGATGGGGGGTCGGGTTATGGTTTTTGGTACTTTTCATAGTCGATCTTTTTAATATTTCAACATGATCCTTTACTTCGATCGGCTCGCCGTTAAAAAATCGGCCCCGTTAGGGGTAGTACTTTTGGACAATTAAGCTTGTAGTGAAGACCGCAAGTCTTTATCTGTTGTAGTTTAGGAGTTGGGGTTAACTCGGGGTTAGGCTTTTCTCTCCCACAAACGTTTCTTCACTGAGGTCGGAGGGTGCGGCCATACATTTCAGTGATACCAATACGTTTTCATTCTCTAGATTGCTTCTCTATCTTTTAGGAACAGTTAACTTTATAACAATATCTCTATTCAAATCCATTCTACATCTGTTTGAAGATTGAAGTCAAAGGCACTTTTCATACTCTGGACTTAGAAATATTTTTTGAAATTTTTGACGCATGCGCAGTCACAAAAAAGGGCAGACATGCGCAGAAGAGAGAAAGGGCACCTCACTAACCCTCGCCAAAGTATACTACCATGTCCCAATCTTGACCCTAACCCTAACCCTAACCCTAACCTTAACCCTAACCTTAACACTGACCCTAACCCAAACACTAACCCTAACCCAAACCCCAAATGTGTTAAAATTGTTGTTTTGAAGGCCTCACTCCATCTCGGAAAGGGTATGTCTAGGAGGGTAACCGATTGGATTTTCGTATTAAGTTTTTTCACAAACTTCTCAAAAATCACAATTTTGGAGGGATGGGGGGTCGGGTTATGGTTTTTGGTACTTTTCATAGTCGATCTTTTTAATATTTCAACATGATCCTTTGCTCCGATCGGCTTGCCGTTAAAAAATCGGCCCCGTTAGGGGTAGTACTTTTGGACAATTAAGCTTGTAGTGAAGACCGCAAGTCTTTATCTGTTGTAGTTTAGGAGTTGGGGTTAACTCGGGGTTAGGCTTTTCTCTCCCACAAACGTTTCTTCACTGAGGTCGGAAAGTGCGGCCGTACATTTTAGTGATACAAATACGTTTCCATCCTTTAGATTGCTTTTCCATCTTTTAGGAACAGTTAACTTTATAAAAATATCTCTTTTCAAATCCATTCTACATCTGTTTGAAGATTGAAGTCAAAGGTACTTTTCATACTCTGTACTTAGAAATATTTTTTGAAATTTTTGACGCATGCGCAGTCACAAAAAAGGGCAGACATGCGCAGAAGTGAGAAAGGGCACCTCACTAACCCTCGTCAAAGTATACTACCATGTCCCAATCTTGACCCTAACCCTAACCCTAACCCTAACCTTAACCCTAACCTTAACACTGACCCTAACCCAAACACTAACCCTAACCCAAACCCCAAATGTGTTAAAATTGTTGTTTTGAAGGCCTCACTCCATCTCGGAAAGGGTATGTCTAGGAGGGTAACCGATTGGATTTTCGTATTAAGTTTTTTCACAAACTTCTCAAAAATCACAATTTTGGAGGGATGGGGGGTCGGGTTATGGTTTTTGGTACTTTTCATAGTCGATCTTTTTAATATTTCAACATGATCCTTTACTTCGATCGGCTCGCCGTTAAAAAATCGGCCCCGTTAGGGGTAGTACTTTTGGACAATTAAGCTTGTAGTGAAGACCGCAAGTCTTTATCTGTTGTAGTTTAGGAGTTGGGGTTAACTCGGGGTTAGGCTTTTCTCTCCCACAAACGTTTCTTCACTGAGGTCGGAGGGTGCGGCCATACATTTCAGTGATACCAATACGTTTTCATTCTCTAGATTGCTTCTCTATCTTTTAGGAACAGTTAACTTTATAACAATATCTCTATTCAAATCCATTCTACATCTGTTTGAAGATTGAAGTCAAAGGCACTTTTCATACTCTGGACTTAGAAATATTTTTTGAAATTTTTGACGCATGCGCAGTCACAAAAAAGGGCAGACATGCGCAGAAGAGAGAAAGGGCACCTCACTAACCCTCGCCAAAGTATACTACCATGTCCCAATCTTGACCCTAACCCTAACCCTAACCCTAACCTTAACCCTAACCTTAACACTGACCCTAACCCAAACACTAACCCTAACCCAAACCCCAAATGTGTTAAAATTGTTGTTTTGAAGGCCTCACTCCATCTCGGAAAGGGTATGTCTAGGAGGGTAACCGATTGGATTTTCGTATTAAGTTTTTTCACAAACTTCTCAAAAATCACAATTTTGGAGGGATGGGGGGTCGGGTTATGGTTTTTGGTACTTTTCATAGTCGATCTTTTTAATATTTCAACATGATCCTTTGCTCCGATCGGCTTGCCGTTAAAAAATCGGCCCCGTTAGGGGTAGTACTTTTGGACAATTAAGCTTGTAGTGAAGACCGCAAGTCTTTATCTGTTGTAGTTTAGGAGTTGGGGTTAACTCGGGGTTAGGCTTTTCTCTCCCACAAACGTTTCTTCACTGAGGTCGGAAAGTGCGGCCGTACATTTTAGTGATACAAATACGTTTCCATCCTTTAGATTGCTTTTCCATCTTTTAGGAACAGTTAACTTTATAAAAATATCTCTTTTCAAATCCATTCTACATCTGTTTGAAGATTGAAGTCAAAGGTACTTTTCATACTCTGTACTTAGAAATATTTTTTGAAATTTTTGACGCATGCGCAGTCACAAAAAAGGGCAGACATGCGCAGAAGTGAGAAAGGGCACCTCACTAACCCTCGTCAAAGTATACTACCATGTCCCAATCTTGACCCTAACCCTAACCCTAACCCTAACCTTAACCCTAACCTTAACACTGACCCTAACCCAAACACTAACCCTAACCCAAACCCCAAATGTGTTAAAATTGTTGTTTTGAAGGCCTCACTCCATCTCGGAAAGGGTATGTCTAGGAGGGTAACCGATTGGATTTTCGTATTAAGTTTTTTCACAAACTTCTCAAAAATCACAATTTTGGAGGGATGGGGGGTCGGGTTATGGTTTTTGGTACTTTTCATAGTCGATCTTTTTAATATTTCAACATGATCCTTTACTTCGATCGGCTCGCCGTTAAAAAATCGGCCCCGTTAGGGGTAGTACTTTTGGACAATTAAGCTTGTAGTGAAGACCGCAAGTCTTTATCTGTTGTAGTTTAGGAGTTGGGGTTAACTCGGGGTTAGGCTTTTCTCTCCCACAAACGTTTCTTCACTGAGGTCGGAGGGTGCGGCCATACATTTCAGTGATACCAATACGTTTTCATTCTCTAGATTGCTTCTCTATCTTTTAGGAACAGTTAACTTTATAACAATATCTCTATTCAAATCCATTCTACATCTGTTTGAAGATTGAAGTCAAAGGCACTTTTCATACTCTGGACTTAGAAATATTTTTTGAAATTTTTGACGCATGCGCAGTCACAAAAAAGGGCAGACATGCGCAGAAGAGAGAAAGGGCACCTCACTAACCCTCGCCAAAGTATACTACCATGTCCCAATCTTGACCCTAACCCTAACCCTAACCCTAACCTTAACCCTAACCTTAACACTGACCCTAACCCAAACACTAACCCTAACCCAAACCCCAAATGTGTTAAAATTGTTGTTTTGAAGGCCTCACTCCATCTCGGAAAGGGTATGTCTAGGAGGGTAACCGATTGGATTTTCGTATTAAGTTTTTTCACAAACTTCTCAAAAATCACAATTTTGGAGGGATGGGGGGTCGGGTTATGGTTTTTGGTACTTTTCATAGTCGATCTTTTTAATATTTCAACATGATCCTTTGCTCCGATCGGCTTGCCGTTAAAAAATCGGCCCCGTTAGGGGTAGTACTTTTGGACAATTAAGCTTGTAGTGAAGACCGCAAGTCTTTATCTGTTGTAGTTTAGGAGTTGGGGTTAACTCGGGGTTAGGCTTTTCTCTCCCACAAACGTTTCTTCACTGAGGTCGGAAAGTGCGGCCGTACATTTTAGTGATACAAATACGTTTCCATCCTTTAGATTGCTTTTCCATCTTTTAGGAACAGTTAACTTTATAAAAATATCTCTTTTCAAATCCATTCTACATCTGTTTGAAGATTGAAGTCAAAGGTACTTTTCATACTCTGTACTTAGAAATATTTTTTGAAATTTTTGACGCATGCGCAGTCACAAAAAAGGGCAGACATGCGCAGAAGTGAGAAAGGGCACCTCACTAACCCTCGTCAAAGTATACTACCATGTCCCAATCTTGACCCTAACCCTAACCCTAACCCTAACCTTAACCCTAACCTTAACACTGACCCTAACCCAAACACTAACCCTAACCCAAACCCCAAATGTGTTAAAATTGTTGTTTTGAAGGCCTCACTCCATCTCGGAAAGGGTATGTCTAGGAGGGTAACCGATTGGATTTTCGTATTAAGTTTTTTCACAAACTTCTCAAAAATCACAATTTTGGAGGGATGGGGGGTCGGGTTATGGTTTTTGGTACTTTTCATAGTCGATCTTTTTAATATTTCAACATGATCCTTTACTTCGATCGGCTCGCCGTTAAAAAATCGGCCCCGTTAGGGGTAGTACTTTTGGACAATTAAGCTTGTAGTGAAGACCGCAAGTCTTTATCTGTTGTAGTTTAGGAGTTGGGGTTAACTCGGGGTTAGGCTTTTCTCTCCCACAAACGTTTCTTCACTGAGGTCGGAGGGTGCGGCCATACATTTCAGTGATACCAATACGTTTTCATTCTCTAGATTGCTTCTCTATCTTTTAGGAACAGTTAACTTTATAACAATATCTCTATTCAAATCCATTCTACATCTGTTTGAAGATTGAAGTCAAAGGCACTTTTCATACTCTGGACTTAGAAATATTTTTTGAAATTTTTGACGCATGCGCAGTCACAAAAAAGGGCAGACATGCGCAGAAGAGAGAAAGGGCACCTCACTAACCCTCGCCAAAGTATACTACCATGTCCCAATCTTGACCCTAACCCTAACCCTAACCCTAACCTTAACCCTAACCTTAACACTGACCCTAACCCAAACACTAACCCTAACCCAAACCCCAAATGTGTTAAAATTGTTGTTTTGAAGGCCTCACTCCATCTCGGAAAGGGTATGTCTAGGAGGGTAACCGATTGGATTTTCGTATTAAGTTTTTTCACAAACTTCTCAAAAATCACAATTTTGGAGGGATGGGGGGTCGGGTTATGGTTTTTGGTACTTTTCATAGTCGATCTTTTTAATATTTCAACATGATCCTTTGCTCCGATCGGCTTGCCGTTAAAAAATCGGCCCCGTTAGGGGTAGTACTTTTGGACAATTAAGCTTGTAGTGAAGACCGCAAGTCTTTATCTGTTGTAGTTTAGGAGTTGGGGTTAACTCGGGGTTAGGCTTTTCTCTCCCACAAACGTTTCTTCACTGAGGTCGGAAAGTGCGGCCGTACATTTTAGTGATACAAATACGTTTCCATCCTTTAGATTGCTTTTCCATCTTTTAGGAACAGTTAACTTTATAAAAATATCTCTTTTCAAATCCATTCTACATCTGTTTGAAGATTGAAGTCAAAGGTACTTTTCATACTCTGTACTTAGAAATATTTTTTGAAATTTTTGACGCATGCGCAGTCACAAAAAAGGGCAGACATGCGCAGAAGTGAGAAAGGGCACCTCACTAACCCTCGTCAAAGTATACTACCATGTCCCAATCTTGACCCTAACCCTAACCCTAACCCTAACCTTAACCCTAACCTTAACACTGACCCTAACCCAAACACTAACCCTAACCCAAACCCCAAATGTGTTAAAATTGTTGTTTTGAAGGCCTCACTCCATCTCGGAAAGGGTATGTCTAGGAGGGTAACCGATTGGATTTTCGTATTAAGTTTTTTCACAAACTTCTCAAAAATCACAATTTTGGAGGGATGGGGGGTCGGGTTATGGTTTTTGGTACTTTTCATAGTCGATCTTTTTAATATTTCAACATGATCCTTTACTTCGATCGGCTCGCCGTTAAAAAATCGGCCCCGTTAGGGGTAGTACTTTTGGACAATTAAGCTTGTAGTGAAGACCGCAAGTCTTTATCTGTTGTAGTTTAGGAGTTGGGGTTAACTCGGGGTTAGGCTTTTCTCTCCCACAAACGTTTCTTCACTGAGGTCGGAGGGTGCGGCCATACATTTCAGTGATACCAATACGTTTTCATTCTCTAGATTGCTTCTCTATCTTTTAGGAACAGTTAACTTTATAACAATATCTCTATTCAAATCCATTCTACATCTGTTTGAAGATTGAAGTCAAAGGCACTTTTCATACTCTGGACTTAGAAATATTTTTTGAAATTTTTGACGCATGCGCAGTCACAAAAAAGGGCAGACATGCGCAGAAGAGAGAAAGGGCACCTCACTAACCCTCGCCAAAGTATACTACCATGTCCCAATCTTGACCCTAACCCTAACCCTAACCCTAACCTTAACCCTAACCTTAACACTGACCCTAACCCAAACACTAACCCTAACCCAAACCCCAAATGTGTTAAAATTGTTGTTTTGAAGGCCTCACTCCATCTCGGAAAGGGTATGTCTAGGAGGGTAACCGATTGGATTTTCGTATTAAGTTTTTTCACAAACTTCTCAAAAATCACAATTTTGGAGGGATGGGGGGTCGGGTTATGGTTTTTGGTACTTTTCATAGTCGATCTTTTTAATATTTCAACATGATCCTTTGCTCCGATCGGCTTGCCGTTAAAAAATCGGCCCCGTTAGGGGTAGTACTTTTGGACAATTAAGCTTGTAGTGAAGACCGCAAGTCTTTATCTGTTGTAGTTTAGGAGTTGGGGTTAACTCGGGGTTAGGCTTTTCTCTCCCACAAACGTTTCTTCACTGAGGTCGGAAAGTGCGGCCGTACATTTTAGTGATACAAATACGTTTCCATCCTTTAGATTGCTTTTCCATCTTTTAGGAACAGTTAACTTTATAAAAATATCTCTTTTCAAATCCATTCTACATCTGTTTGAAGATTGAAGTCAAAGGTACTTTTCATACTCTGTACTTAGAAATATTTTTTGAAATTTTTGACGCATGCGCAGTCACAAAAAAGGGCAGACATGCGCAGAAGTGAGAAAG